>NC_057812.1:17180970-17204418 GCF_018294505.1 Triticum aestivum
TTACAATCCTTTGGTATTTTGTACTCGATAAATATCCTTACGCAATAAACAAAGAGCAAGACATAGGGTATTACTTCCTCCGTGGGAGCCCAAACATAAGTAAAATCCTTGTCCTCGTTACCAGCGTGCCAAGTCGTCCATCTAGGATACCCTACCGAGGGATATGCCGAATTTGACTCTGACAACATTGGGCCAAGAAAAAAAGTGAAAACAATTTCTAGAATTAAATCCAGAGAAGATAACTGATTTTTTTTCAGAAAAAAATCCAGAGAAACCAAAAGGTGAAATTTGTTCTATGACACAACAACCACCGTGCACCCCATGTCTGCCAGCGACCAGCACACAGTGCAACGCCGATCACGATGGGAGATGTCCTGCAGTTTGTATGATAGATAGCATAAGAGCATTTTCAACAGATGATGTAAATTTATTGTGCTCTAAAATGGTTTTAGTGTAGAAGAGAGAATGTTTCTGGGCACCGTGCTGTTGTTGCTTTTAAGATGCCACAAATGCCCTTTTTCTTCTCTAATCAATAATTGCACACATGTAGGTCTTAAATACACGCCAGGGTTTTACAGAGGATTTGTTGGTGGTATCTTCCGCTCCCACCCTGGGATGGGTGTGTATTTTTATATCACAAAAATAAGATTTTTACAAGGACCCTTTGGTTAGTAGGATACAAATCTTCGGTGCTAACGAACAGCGCAACAAGCATCAGTGGATAAGCAAATAAAAAGGCTAGCATATTCAAAGAAAAATGCAATTGCCATTGCATCTTTTATTTGTATATGGCCATCAGCGGGAGGAGCGCTTGCCGACAAAATGCAGAGACACAATATCATGGTCGGCTTTGAGCTTCCAGTTAGCTCTTGGTACCCGACGAGGCGATGACAGTTGTATAGTCTCGACCACGACCATGGATACCATGGATGGAACCAAGAGTTAAGATGTTAGGCATCTACTCCCTCGGTTCCAAAATAGGTTAGTACAAAGTTGAGTCATCTATTTTGGAATGGAGGAAGTAGGTAGGAATATCTAAGTACATTAAAGATAACATCTGACTATGAATCTGGAGCAGAAATTCAAGTGAAGACGAGTCTAACTTATTTTTTTTGTACATTCTATTTAGGCAACCCCAAAAAGTTGGCATGAAGAATCATCTTGACATAATCACCATGAGAAAAATGACATGGATGCATTGCATATAACACTAACTCATCTGATCTAAAAATATAACGCTAGCTCAAATATAAGGTAGCAAAACCAACCAATGGTAACACACACAAGTTAAAAGCTAGCGTTTCCTAAAATAAAAGAATGTGGTATTGACTGTAAGCATTGCACATAACACTAACTCATTTGATCTAAAAATATAACGCTGGCTCAAATATAAGGTAGCAAAACCAAGGGTAACACGCACAAGTTAAAAGCCAGTGTTTTTTTTTAACTGATCACACGCCATGCTTGCCATCGCAACAAAGTATTCTTTTTTTGACGACGGCAAATGTCTTGGCAGGGCTCTAGAGCGAACGTGTTACGTTTCCAGGGTTCATACAGTAAATAGACCCGGACGGGCCAGGCGAGCTCTCAGCAGGCCTCCACCGTTGTGGAAGCGCAGGAGGAGCGGGCTCTAAGCAGGCCGAAGAGGAAACTTGGGCCATGGGAATTAACAGGCCAAATCCGTCATGAGCAAGCAACAAAGTATTCTTTTTTTGACGACGGCAAATGTCTTGGCAGGGCTCTAGAGCGAACGTGTTACGTTTCCAGGGTTCATACAGTAAATAGACCCGGACGGGCCAGGCGAGCTCTCAGCAGGCCTCCACCGTTGTGGAAGCGCAGGAGGAGCGGGCTCTAAGCAGGCCGAAGAGGAAACTTGGGCCATGGGAATTAACAGGCCAAATCCGTCATGAGCAAGCAAAATAAAAATAAAGGCGCCGTTGCCGGGGATCGAACCCGGGTCACCCGCGTGACAGGCGGGAATACTTACCACTATACTACAACGACTTTCTTGCTACTTGTACTCAACTTAGGCTACTTAGACAGGATGAGTGTTTGCTTCTTGGGTTTGCCTGCCTAGTTAAATGAGAGGGCCGCCTCCTAAGAAAACTATGGTAAATATTTTAGTATTTTTTAGCGGGATTATACCAGTGCATTGATTATTTGAGTGTGTTTTATAGCATTTTATATGAGGTTTTGAATTATCCTCCTTTTATAATTAATCAAAGGATGTTTATGCAATAATTGTGATGCACACTACAACTCGTTATTACAGTTCACTAAACTGGGTTGCCCCCCTCCTCCTCCTATGCACGCGCGATGGTCAACAAGCTTCTCCATCGCCTTTCTTGGCGGCATATCTAAATGGCGCTCAGTTGTACTCACTCTTAATAGACAATTAGGACAGTTGCTTCTACGAATGCTGACGAGAAGATCGAGGGGGGCCCATCTTCGGCTGGGAGAGAAGGTTTCGATGGGAAGAAAACTCGTCCTTATGGATTGTGTTGTGGGTGTCAGATCACAGATATTCCCTCACATGTGACGCCTGTCCTTGGCATCGAGCGGATATCATCCTCATTGGGGTTGTCCACTTTGCTATCACCGGCAAGGAGGACACATAGGACAAAGAGGTGAGGTCGGGTGACGAGTGTTGCAGTGTTATGGAGGTCACAACCATCATTCTCAAGCCAAAGGGAAATTCAGTAGAGGGGTCTTGGTTGACAAGGAGAATCAGGAAGAAAAATAAGGGCGAAGAGCTACAAGAATTCTAGGAGGACATGCAGTACCTCACGCTGACATCCTGTGTCTAGGAGTGGAGCTGCGGGTGTCCGGTCAACGAGGTAAGGGCATTGGCCTCTGATGGTTCACTATTTGTATACAGGAATCATGGCTGGCCGGAGCATGTTGCATGGTGTCATTCGTCTTCTTGCCAGTTGGGAGCACCTCACATTGACTCACCAGCGTTTGCTCGCTCCAGCGAGCAAACTGACCAACACGCACAACTCTCAGTCGACACGCTTTTTTGGGAGCGACAGGGTGAGAAGTGGGCCCACCACTGGGAGAGGGCAGAGCAATTTAAACGAGAGGACGGGAGGTCTTATTGTGGTATGCAGGCCCACATAATAATCTACAGGTAAACTCCCCCTGAATTTGTAGGGTGGGCCCATGCTAACTTCCTATTAAGCCTCCACCTAATCTATCTGCCCCAGAATTTCATGATGGGAGCTCCCTAATATCCTATTAAGCCTCCACCTAGTCTCTTCTCCCATTGAATTTCAAGGTGGGCCTTCCCTAATTTCTTATTAAGCCTTCACCTAATCTTCTAATGGGAACAAGGAGGTGCTGCACCCTTTCCCAAACGGGAAAATACAACTAGTCGAAACGCGAGTGCACGATTCACAAGCATGCACAATCTAGCCTCCTCTTTTGTTAGTAATAGAGTTTGTGCATCTCATATGAGTAAGGTATAAAGTTGCCAAAAGCAAGAAAAATCACTCGAAGTTTGACAAGGTTCCCCTTGGTACTTCGCTAAAGCTTTTCTATAACAAACAAACCCACACGCCACTTTCCCCCTCTCCTTTCTTTCTCTCCCCTCGCTCTCTCTCTCGTCACACACGTTCCCCCTTCCCCTCGACATCCACACCGACCGCGCTAGAACCGCCCACGGTTGAGCGGTGACGATACGTTGAGACAACCGCGTGGGGTATTATCGTGTTTCCGTCCAGATCTGGAGTCCTAGGTGTGGGCGACCAGCCGCATCCAGATCTGGAGTCACCGCAGTCTAGGGCGTCTGTTTCCCCCCAGATCTGGAGCCAACATGATGATTGGTGATGGAGGAAAACAGCATACCGTCTCCGATGGCCACGTCTTACCACGACTGGCATCGGAGAAAGTAGTTGTTGCCTCCACTTCGCCCTCCGCTGTCAACATCGAAGAAGGTAGGGGAAGAACTCGCCCTATTTTTTTCTAGAAAAATTAAGGTAAAAATTAGTTGATCTTTGAGTTGTGTTTATTTTATTCAATTGAGGGAAAACACTATACTTGTATATTACTATAGACTAATTGCAATCATTAGACATGGGGGCATTAAGTATTGATGGGACACCAATTCCCTCAAAAAAGAAGTATTGATGGGACACTAGCCAACATCCCAAACCACTGTGGAGATTGGAATTCATGCTCCATATTGTTACCAGAAATAGCACAAATGGTGTTACACTCAGCGCCTTTATAAATTTACATAATTGTGTAGCCAGTGAGCCAGTAGCAACCTCCAGCCAAAGACATTAACTTTCTCTGGAACCTTAGCTCTCCAAATCACATCCCAAATATTTCAATTATATGTCGCACTTGAAGAACTAGAAGCAGGGGAATTGTACCTGAATTTGAGTTGGGTAGTTTATAAGCAAGTCATCTATCACATAGAAGGGTGATTTATGTGAAATACCTCCTCTACATCAAAATCAGAAAATAGCCTAAGGACAAGGTTAATATTCCATTCATTTTTTATCGAGACAATCAACTGGTTAACCCACCTCAACCTTGAGTTTCTAGCGAATTTGGTAACCTGAGGCCATACTGTCTCAAAATCCAGTTGTCTCCCTGAATCTGAATTTTCGTCCATTCACTATACACCAGATGATGCCGTCCTTGAGTATCTTAACTCCAAGCCGCCGATGCATATGAGGAAATGACCATGTCTAGAAATCCACACGAGGATAATATTCTCATTTCAAGACTCTGGAACATAAACTATTCGCCTTGTGATCAGTCTCCACCCTTGCCTTGCCAAGAGATATTGGTTAAACATATGCATATCCCAGAATCCTAGAACGCGTCCTCTCTTTTGTTTTACCAGTTGGTACTAGGAGAGCCAATGGACTTGTGATGTCCTTACTCATCGCCCCACCTAAAGTCCCATATAATTTTTTCATACTTATCACAAAAGCCCAAGGACATTTGAAAAATCCAAAGAAGTAAGTGTGAAGTCGCTTGAACCACTTACTTGATCAAGACATCTTTAGCTGCATGGGCCATATACTTTTCAGTCCAATCCTTGCACATTTTTGTGAACCTTTCCATGATTGACTGAAATTCGAGGCAAACATCCTACCTTCTGGGGTTGGTAAACCCAAATATTTACTCTTGAAAGTGGAAGCCACAACACCAAGGGTGACCTTTATCTCTTACTGGACATGGGGCGGGCAGTGTTCACTAAATAATAAAGAGCATTTAGTCGGGTTAAGAAACTATCATGTACACCTTTGAAATAGATTTGGAGTGTCCATCACTACCCTCACCTCTCTTCCTACGGCCTTGAAGAACAAAAGGTTGTCATCAACAAACATTAGTCTAGATACACCGAGGCTCCCCCAACAATTTTTATAGGCATTAACCTCCCTTCCAAGACCGGCTTTATTAAGATGCTATCCCGATCATCTGCAACCAATAAGATGGTGCATTCAGTATGTGACTATAATATTCCTTCTCAGCTAGTGAGTAGTCC
The DNA here is from genome assembly GCF_018294505.1 of Triticum aestivum. Classification (NCBI taxonomy): domain Eukaryota; kingdom Viridiplantae; phylum Streptophyta; class Magnoliopsida; order Poales; family Poaceae; genus Triticum; species Triticum aestivum. Next base: position 17,186,474 of record NC_057812.1, read on the forward strand.
TTATCATGGACCCAAAATCTTTCATGTCTAGGACTAAACATCCTGTTGCAGCACTCCCAGCTTAGTGCAGTCATGGCCAGGGACCTCAGTAGTTCCCTCCAGCGATGGTACTCTTTCCCATATCCACTCATATCGGAAGGATTTCACGTTGCTATGCACATTGGTCTGTCTCTGTATTGCAGTCATAGAGGAAAGTGGTAGGAGCATATGTGTGTACAACTTTTCTCTCTGAATAAATCACACCAACCCGACGATGCAACTGCACTTTCAACCTGATTGTCACATTGATTTTGCCATACTGTTTATTATCGTATGTCCAGGATGGCCCCTTATAGCCCCAATTATGAAGATCACACTAGAACAAGGCTTCTCTGAAATTGGTATTTTTCTCTCGGATATCCAAGCTACTGAAAAGTGCTCATGCTGCCACACCGTCTCATAAAAATCACCTATCATCAACAAGTGTTCATGAGCATCTGGCTTTATTCTTTTGAGTAAACTCCAGATGTGACATCTTCCTTACTCCTTAGGTTCACCATGTAGCCCGACACTTCAGGCCATGGGAATCATGATGAATTAAGACATTGATGTACCTCAGGTCATATGGCAGTCTTTTTATTTTAGTTCATTCATCTCAGAACAACGCAAGGCACCCTTGCCATCACCATCATGCACAATACAATTCCGGTGGCCTAGTATCTACCTAAGATTACTGAAACTCTTTTCACATTGCAAAGTTTCAGAAAGTAAAACGATCATCAAGTGGTATATGTGCGCACGAGGCAAATTAGCTCTTCAACTATCCGGGATTTCCTGAGGCCCCAACAGTTCTAGATTAGGTGACTCATTTCTCCTAACAGGTGCCTTCCCTATCACATGTCATTCATCGGCAACCCATGGGCCGATAGCTTCCTTGCCGCCTAACACACCTATGTTGCTCATGCCACCTCCATTACCCTCACCTCATGCCTTCTTGTTCAGACCAGGACCCTTGTAACTAGGTGTCGCCACAAACTCACTACCAGACTCACTGTCACGTCCCATGCATTTACCCAACACTGCCCCACTGTTCATCAGGGATTGATCAACTTACTTCCTTGGCTTACCCTTGAGGCTATTATTATCTTTGTGGTGCTTGGCTTTCGTGTTACCGGCTCCAGGGGGTAGGGGAGGAGCCTTGTTGAGGTTGACTTCGCCCACTTCATTTTCCTTGCTGGCTGTCGGACTCATGGAGGAGGCCTGGCCTTGACTCACCTCCGCCCTCCAGGTTCAGCCTCGGCAAGGGAAGGAACCAAGTTGATGTCGAGTTCTACCCCCCTTGCTCTGATTTGTACATACAAGCAGCTTTGGAGTGATTGCCGGTATCGTGGACAAGACCTTCCCCACCTCCTGCTGGAGTTGGGAACCCATGATAGCCATTGGTGGTGCATGGGCCGACGCTAGTGTTAGCATAATCTTGATTGTTTTGTTTGGAACATGATGTAGATGGTGCTTGCGTGTCACGTGGCTTAAGTTCTTTGGGGACTAACCAAAGTCATGTACATGTACTAGTAGGAGTTCGAGTAAAGCTTGAATCCAAATATGTAGTATACGATGTGATCTAGGTTAAGTCAATTTCCGTGTAGGACATGGTCTCGTGGGTTGGCCGAGTATATATATTCGCTGACCGGTGCCACGGTCCACGGTCGGACAGAGTTCTCCACCGTGCAAGGCTTCCCAGGATCATCTTCCTTGGCCCTCCATCACCCCATTGGGGGCGACCTCCTCTGACGCGCTCATCGCACTTTTGTTCTTTTTAGCCTAACTCTGCCATGGATGATTTGGGGATCTGAGTGTATGTGTTGTTGGTGGATGTGCTATCTTGTTGTGTTTATACTATATGAAAAATATGAAATAGTTCAAGGGTTTACCACTATCAGTGTAGAACAATCTTAGAATTTCAATATTTCTTGCACTTTTTAATTTCAAATGTTGATGAAATTTATCGCGCATCTGCGGCCCGGAATCGAGGTGGAGACAAGAGCCCAACCTGTTGCGCAACACATATAAATAACATTCGGTGAAAAGAAAAATATAGAACTTGCCTTTTCTTTTCAAATGTTGATGAATTTTATCATGATCGAATTTCCTTGAGGCAGATGCACATTTCGATGGCAATACTGTAGTCTATACTCTACCGTGTAGTATGTTTATAGTTTCTACAAACATTTTTATTGTGTTTGTATAATTATCATAGCTGTAGTAGTACCAAGTGAATTAAAATAGTGATAGCAATTTATATTATATAGTTAACTCAAGTCCATTGCTAAAATTGTTGTCCTTTCATGATCCTTAATGCAGAATTTGAACCTGATATCATGCAAAACATCAATCGGAGCTCCAACACCCCCATCTCCGTGCACCGTGTCATGTTTGGACCCGAAGGCTGGGCGGACCTACCACATGGATTATTGCACTCCATCATTGTCCTGTTGGGTTCAACTCGTGACCTTCTTGCATTCATCGCCACCTGCCCTAGCTGGTATGCTGCATTCATGTCAATCAAATCTACCTTGGGCGAGCTCTTCCCACCTGTTATTTTCCGGAACTGTGCCGACCAGACAAGCTCAACTGGCTCTAACATTGGAAACACATGGGAGCTGATTGATCCTGTATATCCAAGTACTCCGTTGTGTCGCTTGACCCCTCCAAGTATTTTGGACAAAATGACAGTCGTCAAATGTTCTTATGGTCATGCGATTTTCTGCTACGACAGATCCCTTGTCATTATGGACGTGCTCACTGGCACTACGGTTGCAGCTCCACCTTTCCCATTGAGTCAACTATGCTACAAAACCTTCATATCTCCAGGGGCGTCACCAGATTCATATTTATTTGTCAGCAGCCCGCACTGCCTGTACGCTTGGCGAGTTGGGAGCCCCTCTTGGTTGCACTGCGATTTTCTAAATGCACATTTGATCAAGGAGATAGTATCTTTCAAAGACCGGGTCATTATGAGGATGCGTCAAAAACTATACACCGTGCATTTGGCACCTCAGTTTCATGTTGAGGTACTAAGAGTTGATTGCAGAGATTATATAGACCCGTACGTGCTTTCCGGAAATTTGGTGGCTTGTGGAGACACACTTCTCCTACTTGGTCGTAACGGGGAAGCCTTCTCCATTGACTTCTCAACTGTACCTGCAAAGTATGTGAGCGTGGAAGAGGGAGGCTTGGAGAAGTGGGCGTTCTTCTTTGGCGAGAAACGTACTGGACAGCCACGACTTTTAGTGAATCCAGAGAGAATGGGTTTAAGGGGTGGCCTTGTCTATCGGTTGGATGAAAACGCTCGAGTATTTTCATACCCAGTAGATGGCAACCAAAATGAGGAGTTGGAGCCAGAACCTTGTTTTGCGACGATCAATGCTTATCTTGCCCGCAATCATACATCCTTTGCAGCTTGGGTATGAGATCGCGTCATTGCACCGCGCAGTTGTCTTGTTGTCGTTGGCTGCACTTGGGGACTTATTGTCGCTATGTTCCTTCTAGTTTCCGCTCCTTTGACGGAGTACATCAAGATTTGTAATAATCTCTGTTTGCCACCCAGTGTACATTCCTGGAGGCAAAACTTGTGCTACATGTTGCTATTTTCGCTGAACCTTGTTAATTACTCCCGTTTTGCATACAAGAGATAAGGGTTTGCATCTTGAAACAATACTAGCTTCTTGGGTCATATCACTCTTCAGCATTTTTTGTGTGCATCATGTCAGATGTGCCTGGGCTTTTATTTTAGTTATGTGCTTTGTTTGGTCCATACATCTATTTGTAGCTTCATCTCCTTTTAAACAGAGATAATCAAATGCACGCAGAGCTGTTTGCTGAAGCTATGTTCAAATGCAGATCTGTTTGGTTGTCGAACACTCTGTCTGCCTAGTTTTTGTTGGTGTGAAATATAAAATTTGTGCTGAATGCACATATGCTGCTTATATGTTTGTTGGCTGAACTTGCATCCTCACTCTAATTCTTGGTGACCTTGCAATTCTCCAGCCCAAAATGGCGTACAATGTTCAGTTAAAAAATTGTAGCTCTGCCCAAGCTATGTTCTCAATATTCACTTTTCCACCCAATGAGACTGTCATATGCTCAAGCACATCACGTGAATAATCAACAACCATAGTACAATTACTCTTAGCTATCTATGTATAAAAGGGAAGTTACAGGCCTAGCCCATGTTATCAAGTGCCTAGGTACAAGAAAACTACACAATCTGTAATAGATGAGAAATAAAACATATGGGTCCTTTGTAATCGCCGCAGAAAAAAAAGGAGAGTACATAATCTGATAACTTAATCTAAACTTCTGTTTGTAATGCAAGTTTCGAAACACATCAAGAACATTCAGTGAACCACTCATCCTGCAACTGCAACATGGTAGAATCCTCCCACCAAAGCTGTATCAGAAGCTAATCTCTAACCGCACTCACGGCCGTAAGATCATCGCAGGACGGAACGAGGAAACGCGCGGGGAAGACCCAGGTTGACTCCAATTTCAAGTACCGTCTTCCAGTGTTGAAGAGCTGTGTCGAACGGTAATAACATTTTTGCCATAGTTGCACTGCAGCCCAAGGTTTTTCAGACTGATAACTCGGGAAGTATATGTGGTTGCTCCTCCCTCCCCATCCCTCTGGGTTCATGCACGGCAACGCCTCGCACCACTCGTCAACGCTGATAAAGATGGCCCAGTTATCTAACTTGTTCACCTTCACCCACCTTGCCTTCTTGGTCATGGTGTCCACTGACTCAAGCTTGAAGGCCATGAACTGGAAGGCCTCCGAGCGCATCCTTCTCCCCGCCTCCACAAGTTTGATCAAGAGAGAAGTTAACCAAAAAACAGCTCCTCCCCTCCCCTCCCTCGCGCTGCCCTCCCCAGGGCGGCTCGAGGGCGCCTAGGGTTTCCCGGCGCCACCCCTCTCCGTCCTCCCTCCCTCCCTTGCCGTCGCCCGAGGCGGTCACCGGGCAGCGCCTGTGCGGCGGCCGATGAAGGTGGCGGCGAGGTCTCCGTCGCTTCTCTCTCGAGAAGGACTCCGGATACAGGGCGGCGGCCTTGGCGGCGAGGCGGCGCCGTCTCCGGCTGGCGGCGTGCGCGGGTGGTGCGGGCCGGCTTCCTCGGCTGCTTGGGCGGCGAGGAGCAGGCGGATTGCGGCCGTGGGGCGGCGAGGTCATCCTCCCTCCGCTCCAGATCTGAAGGTCCGGCTCTCCTCTCCCCTCTCTGCTCTCTGCCTCCACTGTCTTGGTCGATTTGGGGCCTCTGGCCGCTGGATCCGGTGCCGGCGGGGTGCACCCCAAACTGGTGGTGTGGGTCGAGCCCGGGGGAAACCCCTGTTTGGTCTTCTCCAGCACGGCGGCGGCGGCGCCTTTTGGCGTCGTTCTACTCCCTGGAGTCGCCGTTGTGGGCTCCTCTCCACACCCCGGCCAAGGCTCCCGGGCGAAAGCTCGAATCCCTGTTGGATGGGCGGCGGCGGCGCCAGGTGCGTCGTGCCCTTCTTGGAGGCGCCGCCTAGGGAAGATTGGCGCTTTGGGGTTGCGTGCAGCAGCTGGTAGGTGGGCGGCTGGTGTCCATCGAGTCCCTGTGGCTCGGTAGCTCCTTCACTCCGGCAACTCTTCCGGCGGCTTACCCTCTACGATTGGCCGCCTTCGGTGTCTGCGATGTTGCTGTTGTGTGTGCTCCGACCTGTGGTCGTGCTCCGTGGCAGGCCCAGTCTCGAGACCAACCTTTGCTCAAGCTCCCGGGTGAGCGTCTCTTCATTCGACGGTGCGGCGCCTTCGAGCCTAGGCGAGGGGAAGGGATCCCTTTCGATGTTAGAGAGGGCAAGTGTTTGGATCATCTCATCTGCTGGTTTCCTCCCTGTGTTCGATTCCTTGCCGGTGCTCCTCGAGGCTGCACTTGTAGCCATATTGGTGCCTTGTTGTAGTGGGGCTTATCCTCAACTAGCAGTTCTTCATAGTTCATCTTCTGTTTGCTGGTTGTTGGAGTAGCGTTGTAAGCTGTTCTTGCAGCCCCCTTGTATCGTTTGGCCGATGTGGTGTGGTGTTCTTGTTTCTTGTATTCCTGGCCGGTTGATGGCTTTGTTAATTCAAAGCCGGGCTCTTCTTGAGCCTTCGTTCTAAAAAAAAGTTTGATCAAGAGAAGCACGTCACCACAGACCACTAGCCATGATTTTTCATTTGTTGAATAGAGATCTTCGGTTATATCTTCCTCAAACACAACTTTAAACTTCTGAATAATGAGACTGGGTGACAAGTGAATGATGTAGAACCACCCGAAAGACCCTAGGGCATATGTCTTGCCTTTCAAGGCCACATTTTGTTCAATCGAAAAACTACCAACTTTAGGACTGTGTTTTGTCCAAGAGCCGCTCCCGATGCGCCACAGGAACAGATAGGCTCCAGCACCGACAAGGAGATGCGAATCAGCGGATGCAACAGGGGCAGTTAAGGTGACATAGCTGATGCAAGTGAAGTGAACTGACTGGAGGAAAGGAGGACCAACCTTAGTGCCACTGAATGGATTAACAATATGGAACCCATTGTTGTCGTAGAAGATGAGCTGACCATGGGAGTAGCGCATAAAGGTCATGCTTCTGAGGTCACTCAAGGAAAGAATACTGCGAGAGGATGAGGTGGCAGCAGGATCAGCCAATCTCCATGTGCATTTGTGGAATAAGGTCCAACAGTTATGCGAGAGAGACTGTCCACCGTCGTTACGGAGATTGGGGTGGAGGAGCAGAGGCTGGACAGAGGACCTGTGCGCTGAGAAGAGATCACACCAATGACGACAAGTGGTACCGAAGGCGAGGAGGTCGCGGAACGAGCGTAGTAGAGTGACAACGGGTCGGAGCAGGTCGTCCGGGAGCTCTGCCCATCCTTGCGGCCGAGATAAAGCAAAGAGTGAGGAGACAGAAGAAGAACATGTCCTGTTGGCCATTATTTGCACGACGGCGCTCTCCCTGTTCGACACAGCAAATTCAAGAAAAAGGTTAGGCCTGCGAAACAAGGTATAACTGTATAAAAAAGATTCTAAAAAACATGACTGGTGCGTGTCGTTAGCACATCAACGCCACACTACGTTCCCATCATACACTGAACTGAACAAAGGTACTAATCGCATTGAGTTGTCGCTCCTGAGAAGTTCAGAATAAGATCAACAATGATGAAAAAACTGGATATAAATTTTATGGGGAAGTTATATGTATATAATACGCGCTAGATAGACGGCCTGTTGAAGTTTCTTGTAGATCTTTGTTCATACAGATTACACACCACAATCGCCTAGTATTTCTCAAACAAATACTGTACCTGGCAAGTGTCATGCTGACAGAAAAATAAAAGTAGAGCACATATGAATTTCAGAGCAAATTGAGAATCTGTGACCGATACCCTCTATTATTATTTGCAATGTTAGAGATCTAAAGCTGGGAAAGTCTCAATCTGGATTGCTTTTCTTCTTCAAGAATAAGAAGAAAGAATCCATCTATGCCTTAATCTTGCAGATGCAGGCGGAGTGGTGGCACGCCGGAGGGTTCGGCGAAGATGCCGTCAAACTCGGTGATGATGGCATCGAGGAAATCGCGGCCATTGCATGATTGCAGGGCTGGCCCGTCCGGTCCTGCAAGGCCGCGCCAGCAGACCCGATGGCCCCTTCGCCAGAACGTCATGGAGAGGGCACGGAAATCCCACAGGATCGGTCCAAGCGTCGCCAGCCACTGCGTGCCCAGGACGACGTTGTAGCCTGCGAGCGGCAAGGCGAGGAAATCCTCCGAGAACGCCTCTTGGTCGATGCGGAAGGACACGGCGTGGTAAGCGCCCTGGCACGGAACACGCTCGCCGTTGGCCACCGTGACACGCATCTTCTCGGTGGTGGGGGATGGCAGTGTAGCACGAGCGACCGCCTCCTCGGCGATGAAGTTGTGGGTGGAGCCTGAGTCGATCAGGGCGAGGAGGGAGACACCCCCGAGGGTGATATGCATCTGCATGGTCTCGCTCGTGCGCACGCCGGAGATCGCGTGGAGCGAGATCCGAGGGTCGGCCGGCGAGGCATCAGCGGTGGCGGAGGCCGTGTCGTCGTCGTCGTCCGGCGCCGGGTCGAGGAGAAAGATGCGCTGGCACACGCGGTTGTGGCCCCAGGCGACGGCGTTCCTCCATCTCTGTCTGTGACAGGCGTTTGATTGGGCGCCCTTCCGGCAGACTGGGAGCATGCGGGGGTGCGGCTGGTAGAGCTGGTGCGGGGGGCGCGAGGCGTGGTACGGGCGCCGACAGGATGCCCTTCTGCTGAGAACGCACCGGTGGTGCGGAGGTGAGCGCGCACTGGTCGCGCAGCTCCAACTTGCGGGTGAGGCTCATGGCGACGGCGAGGGACTGTGGGTTGTGGATTTCCACGTCGAGGCTGAGGGGTGGCTGGAGTCCCGCGGTGAAGATCTGAACCTTCTGTGTCTTTGATAAGATGCCTGCCCGGGGGAGGAGCGCCTCAAACCGCTCCTGGAAGTCGACGACGGACGTTGTGCGCTTGCACGCCATTAGTTCGCCCAGCAGGTTAGCGCGCAGAGGTGGCCCGAAGCGGAGGTTGAGCAGCTCGGAGAAGCGGCGCCACGGCGGAGTGCCCTCGTCATGCTGGACCTGCATGTACCACAGCTGGGCAGAACCCTCAAGGTTGTATGACTCCATCCAGACTTTTTCCTCCTCGGCTATCCGTTGTTGATGGAAGGACTCGCATCTGTTGAGGAAAGCGAGCGGATCGGACTTGCCGTCGAACTTGGGGAAGTCCATCTTCTGAAACCGGGGCGGTCGATCATTGTGGTGCTGCCCATCGTGGGCGCCGTCAGCGCTCGACGAGGAGGCGGACTTGTCCTTCTGGAGTGCGGCGACGGACGTCTGCAGAGACGCCACCGTTGCAGTCAAGGCCTCGATCATCTTGGCCAGATCAGCGGTGGTTGGTTCTGCCATGCCGGAAGTGACCAAGGCGGCGGCGGATGGTGGCGATGGAGGTGTGCTTGGCGCGGACGCAGGGGTGGTGGAGGGCTGTGGATGGAGCGTGGACGAGGAAGAGGATCGCCTGGAACCTGATACCAAGTTGTCAAGGGCCTCGGTGCTCAAGACAGCAGGGCCTCGACTACGTAGTTCGTAGTCTCGGCGGATAGGAGCGCTAGGGTTTTTGCCTGGCTGCTCAATGGTGCGGGAGGAGAGGATAGAAAGAGGTAGGAGATAATAACTTTATTGCTTGCCCTCAAAGGGTACTGATTATACGGTATATGGGCTGCTAACAAACTAAAAACCTATGCCTAACAAACTACTCCTTTATTCTAGGAACTAATGTATAAGGACCAGGACTCCTGCCCGGCCTACGACTCGCCTGTTGCGGCCGGCGGCTGTTGCTCCTGGCCGCGTGGCCCACGCCTGTAGACCCTGCCCCACATCACACCCACGGCCGTAAGATCATCACAGGCCGGAACGAGGAAACGCGCGGGGAAGACCCAGGTTGACTCCAATTTCAGGTACCGTCTTCCAGTGTTGAAGAGCTGTGTCGAACGGTAATAACATTTTTGCCATAGTTGCACTGCAGCCCAAGGTTTTTCAGACTGATAACTCGGGAAGTATATGTGGTTGCTCCTCCCTCCCCATCCCTCCGGGTTCATGCACGGCAACGCCACGCACCGCTCGTCAACGCTGATAAAGATGGCCCAGTTATCTAACTTGTTCACCTTCACCCACCTTGCCTTCTTGGTCATGGTGTCCACTGACTCAAGCTTGAAGGCCATGAACTGGAAGGCCTCCGAGCGCATCCTTCTTCCCGCCTCCACAAGTTTGATCAAGAGAAGCGCGTCACCACACACCACTAGCCATGCTTTTTCATTTGCCGAATAGAGATCTTCGGTTTTATCTTCCTCGGACACAACTTTAAACTTCTCAACAATGAGACTGGGTGACAAGTGAATGATGTAGAACCACCCAAAAGACCCTAGGGCATATGTCTTGCCCTTGAAGGCCACATTTTGTTCAATCGAAAAACGACCAACTTTAGGACTGTGTTTTGTCCAAGAGTCGCCCCCGATGCGCCACAGGAACAGATAGGCTCCAGCACCGACAAGGATATGCGAGTCAGCGGATGCAACAGGAGCAGTTAAGGTGACATAGCTGATACAAGTGAACTGAACTGACCGGAGGGAAGGAGGGCCAACCTTAGCGCCACTGAATGGATTAACAATATGGAACCCATTGTTGTGGTAGAAGATGAGCTGACCGTAGGAGCAGCGCAGAAAGGTCATGCTTCTGAGGTCACTCAAGGAAAGAAAACTACGAGAAGATGAGGTGGCAGCAGGATCAGCCAATCTCCATGTGCATTTGTGGAATAAGGTCCAACAGTTATGCGAGAGAGTCTGTCCACCGTCGGTACGGAGATTGGGGTGGAGAAGCAGAGGCTGGACAGAGGACCTGTGGCCTGAGAAGAGATCACACCAATGGCGACAAGTGGTACCGAAGGCGAGGAGGTCGCGGAACGAGCGTAGTAAAGCGACAACGGGTCGGAGCAGGTCGTCCGGGAGCTCTGCCCATCCTTGTGGCCGAGATGAAGCAAAGAGTGAGGAGACAGAAGCAGAACATGTCCTGTTGGCCATTACTTGCACGATGGCGCTCTCCCTGTTCAACACAAAATTTAAGAAAAAGGTTAGGCATGTGAAACAAGGTATATAACTGTATAAAAAAGAACATGAGTTAGCAAGATGAGCTACCAAGATTCTAAAAAACATGACCGGTGCGTGTCGTTACTCGTTAGGACATCAACCCGACACTACGTTACCATCATACACTGAACTGAACAGAGGTACTAATCGCATTGAGTTGTCACTCCCGAGAAGCTCAGAATAAGATCAAAATGATGAAGGCATTGGATATAAATTTTATGGGGAAGTTAGATAGACGGCTTGTTGAAGTTTCTTGTAGATCTTTGTTCATACAGATTACACACCACAATCGCCTAGTATTTCTCAAACAAATACTGTACCTGGCAAGTGTCATGCTGACAGAAAAATAAAAGTAGAGCACATATGAATTTCAGAGCAAATTGAGAATCGGTGACCGACACCCTCTATTATTATCTGCAATGTTAGAGATCTAAAGCTGGGAAAGTCTCAATCTGGATTGCTTTTCTTCTTCAAGAATAAGAAGAAAGAATCCATCTATGCCTTAATCTTGCAGATGCAGGCGGATCTGATGCAACATCGCAGGTGAAGAGAAACGGGATGGGACGCAGAAAGAAGGAGGCGTACAGGACGAGGTAGGGGTTGGGGGTATTACGTGAACGAGAGGACGAGGACGCAGCGGCCGCCGACGCCGAGGAAGAAGGATGCGCGGCGATCTCCCGCGGCTGCGCCTCCATGTGCGCCGCCGATTCTTCCAGCTGTCGGATGAGTAGCGCAGCCTTCAGAGCTCTCGGATAACGCCGGCCCGGCCTAGTCCAGGGATAATGGGCCGAACATGGAACATGGGTAAGAGATTCCTACCTGCTCTACGTGGCTGTGTGTTTTAAGGCCAACTGCAACAGACATCCGCTTTGTTCGGAGTCTGTCCATTTGAGTCTGCAAAGCATCCGTTTGTTGTCATCTCATCCGACGACCCGGCGCATTTGGTAAAAACGTCCAGATTTAAACTAAAAAAATAAAAATAAAAGGTAATCTAAACGATAACTATATTAAAAAGAGTCATGCATCAAACTTAAACTTAAAATTATTAAAAAAAAAGAACAAGCCTTCGCCACCGTCTTCACCTCCATGGCGTCGCCACCGTCTTGGCTGCCATCTTCCTCATCCGCGCTAAGGTCAACGAAGGGAGGCAGCTGCCACAGGTGCCCTAGTGGCACCTATGGCGGCTGCATTGCAGGGGCGCGGAGGTGGTGGCACGTGGGGCCATGATCATGTGTCGGTGCCAACCAACACGGCCGACGCAGACACCAACTCTGGCGTGCACGACAAGGACTGGCCCACCACCGCGGAGTTCCACTTGGGTTCCGCGTCGTCTGCCTCCTCCAGCTCGGGGATGACGACATCCCCGGTGCCCGAAAGCACGATCTGCACCTCCAGGCCATCTCACTAGGCGTTCTCAAACTTCATCGCTGAGTCCGTCATGACCCTCCTCGACCATTATGGGCTGATGTGGATTGATACGTCTCCAACGTATCTATAATTTTTGATTGCTCCATGCTATATTATCTACTGTTTTGGAACATATTGGGCTTTATTTTCCACTTTTATATTACTTTTGGGACTAACCTATTAACCGGAGGCCCAGCCAGAATTGCTGTTTTTTTGCCTATTTCAGTGTTTCGAAGAAACGGAATATCAAACGGAGTCCAAACGGAATGAAACCTTCGGGAACGTGATTTTCTCATCAGATATGATCCAGGAGACTTGGACCCTCCGTCAAGAAAGAAGAGAGGCGGTCACGAGGGTGGAGGGCGCCCCCCCTAGGGCGCGCCCCCTGCCTCGTCGGCCCCTCGAAGCTCCACCGACGTACTCCTTCCTCCTATATATACCCACGTACCCCCAAACGATGAGATACAGAGCCAAAACCTAATTCCACCGCCGCAACCTTCTATACCCGTGAGCTCCCATCTTGGGGCCTGTTCCGGAGCTCCACCGGAAGGGGAATCGATCACGGAGGGCTTCTACATCATCACCATAGTCCCTCCGATGAAGTGTGAGTAGTTTACCTCAGACCTTCGCGTCCATAGTTAGTAGCTAGATGACTTCTTCTCTCTTTTTGGATCTCAATACAATGTTCTCCCCCTCTCTCGTGGAGATCTATTCGATGTAATCTTCTTTTTGCGGTGTGTTTGTTGAGATCAATGAATTGTGGGTTTATGATCAAGATTATCTATGAACAATATTTGATTATTCTCTGAATTCTTTTATGTATGATTGGTTATCTTTGCAAGTCTCTTTGAATTATCAGTTTGGTTTGGCCTACTAGATTGGTTTTTCTTGCAATGGGAGAAGTGCTTAGCTTTGGGTTCAATCTTGCGGTGTCCTTTCCCAGTGACAGTAGGGGCAGCAAGTCACGTATTGTATTGTTGCCATTGAGGATAACAAGATGGGGTATTTATCATATTGCATGAATTTATTCCTCTACATCATGTCATCTTGCTTAAGGCGTTACTCTGTTTTCATTACCTTAATACTCTAGATGCATGCTGGATATCGGTCGATGACTGGAGTAATAGTAGTAGATGCAGGCAGGAGTCGGTCTACTTGTCTCGGACGTGATGCCTATATACATGATCATACCTAGATACTCTCATAACTATGCTCAATTCTGTCAATTGCTCAACAGTAATTTGTTCACCCACCGTAGAAGTACTTATGCTCTTGAGAGAAGCCACTAGTGAAATCTATGGCCCCCGGGTCTATTCCCATCATATCAATCTCCAATCACTTTATTATTACCTTGCATCTTTATATCAAAAATACCAAAAATATTATCTATCATCTCTATCAGATCTCAGTCTCGTAAGTGACCGTGAAGGGATTGGCAACCCCTAATCGCGTTGGTTGCGTTGAGCTATTTGTTTTGTGTAGGTACGAGGGACTCGCGCGTGGCCTCCTACTGGATTGATACCTTGGTTCTCAAAAAATGAGGGAAATACATACGCTACTTTGCTGTATCATCCTCTCCTCTTCGGGGAAATCCAACGCAGTGCTCAAGAGGTAGCATGGATCTGGTGGTGGTGGGGGTGGCGAGGGTGCATGTCCGCTCAATCGTGCCCTAAAGCGCGGACGGGGATGGCTTGGAGGACACGGTGCCCTAGGATGTGACTGCGCTAGGCTAGGATGGCCGACAAAAAAGGTCTGCTGGCACACGCCGTGCTCATCCTAGAACCAAGTGACCCAAATTGAGGACATGCCGGTGTACCTGGGATCAGCGATGCGATTTAGTGGCAACAGGGCACGGCGGTGGTTGATCTCGAGGAGCCGCATGCACTACAACAAAAATACACTTCCGTGATGATACGTGTTTGTCACAATAGGTCGCGTTTTCTGTCATGCATGTACATCCATGACAAATTTATGACAGAATCAAGATAGTCATACTTGTGCTGTCGTAGAAGTGTTCCATGACATTACAAAAATTATCATCACGGAAGTGTCCACTTCCATGACGATAAGTCACGCGTCACAGAAGTGCTTTCGTCAAGGGTGACCGACATGTGGCATCCACCGTAACGGAATGCCGTTAAGCTATCGGGTCGGGTTTTGGATCCGATAACCCACTAACAACCCCGACCAATGGGGATTTTCCACGTGTAAAATCATCATTGGCTGGAGGAAACACGTGTCGGCTCATCGTTGGGACAGATGTCAACCACTCATTGGACGGAAGGCATGTGGCACGGCCCAACAGAGGCCCATTCCTGTGAAAAGGCCGGCCCGTTTGACTTGGTCAAAAGCTGGCGGGCCGGCCATGGAAAGCCTGTTAACGACCTGTTTGAATATAGCCCACTTACAGCCCACTAACCCAAGGCCCGTTACGCCCTATCCAAATTAGGCCCAGTAGCATCATCTGGGCCATCCAATATGATTTCAGCCCGTTTTACTTCTGGCCCATGTATGGCCCATGACGTCTTTCGGCCCATATGAGGCCCTATGTAACTCTTGGCCTACTAACGGCCCGTGGTGAAACTGGCCCGTAATGAACAGTGTATCACTTTACACCCATTAGCGGCCCGTGGTGAAACTGGCCCGTAATAAATAGTGTATCACTTTATACCCATTAACGGCCCGTTATTCCGTTGGGCCATTTTCAGCCCATGTTATCTTTCGGCCTTCTCAGAGCCCATTTATTCTTGGGCTCATTTCCAGCGTTCGTTTACTTACGGCCCGTTACTGTCATTTTCTGCTTGTGGGTCAAATTCAGCCCGTGGTTACAGTCGGCCTGTTTGTGGTCCGTTAATACGTTGGCCGATTTCATAGCGTCATCAAATACGGCCTATTAACGATGGCCCGTTATGGTCGGCTCATGAACGAACGATTCCAACTCTAGCCCGTTTACGGCCATAATGCGGTCTGTTTGGCCCATGTTTGGCCAATCGATTATACGGCCCGTATAAGGCCCATTGATAATACGGCCCGCAGAAGGCCCATTGTTTCTACGGCCCGTAGAAGGCCCATTGTTTCTACGGCCCGTAGAAGGCCCACTGTTTCTACGGCCAGTAGAAGGCCTAGTGTCACTACAGTAAATATTAGCTCATGGTTATTGTGGCCTAGTTTTAAAAAATAGGTTATTGCAGCCACTAGCTAACCACGGAAAAAGAACTGCAATGACTACAAGCAAACAAATAAACAGGACAACAAGGAAATAAATAAGCAAGCAACTAACGCTAGGCTATCACGGCTATTACACATATTACATCCACTGGGCATCAAAGTTCGCCACTAGTGCAAATATAGGGAACAAAGCAGCATATCATATACACTGGTTGTCAAAGTTGGCGACCAGCGCAAATAAACGCCGCAGCAAAACAAATCCAGAACTGAAACCACTTCAGATGATCTCAAGAAACAATATCCTGGGTACCCATAATGCTGGCAAGATGCTTAGCAAGCTTATTAACTATCTCTTGTTTGGCGCTTAAATCCTCCAGCACTTGCTATTGCACTAGAAAATATGCATCTGAATTCTGCAGGGACTTCCTCAGTCCTTCAGCTTCCTGTCGCAGCACATCTGATCGATGTCTTTCAACTTGAAGTTGAGACTCAAGAAGACGAACTGATTCAGGCAGCAAGTTCGAAGAGCTTGTGCCAACAGTAGTGGCCAGTAACTCGAACACTACATTAAGATAGGACTTTTGAGTTCCCTCACTGTCGTCAAGATAGTTTTTATCAGCTTTCTTGGAGACCAACAGGGATGTCTCACTATTTTGAACCTTATCTGCATTACTTCCTTTACCATTGGATAACGCGGTACTGTTCTCCAATATTTTTTCCGTATTCTAAAAGAGAAACAAGTAGACACATCACATGTTTACCATGTTGTATATGAAACTCATTTTGGTAAATGAGTTCAGTAGTAAAGTGGACAGGATAACCGCATGAAACAAACATATATCTATGTACCATGGTCACTTTATGGTCTATGTCATTCTAGTTTTTGTTGCCAAATCAAGATAGAGACACAGTTCAAATAATATTTGTTCAAGACAAAGCAGAATAGACAGAATATAAGTGTGGGTAACTATAGAGCAATAACAACACTTGTAATGTGCATGACATGCGAACATAACTGTTTATTCAATTGAAACTGAAATCAACATAGAGAAGGTTACAACAGCAAACCAGTTAAAGAAACAGGTTTAAAACTTACCTGTTGCGCCATTGGAGTTTCAATTCCATCCTTCAAATTTGAAAATAGTTGGTATGAGTAAATACAGTCATGCAAGAGCAAAGGAGTATGAACCATAGCTACAGAATCTGACCTGAGAACAAATCTTCTTCTCCTTTAAGCGTTGAGTTGGGATTCGGAGTGGTGGTCCTCGTGCTTTGGGCACTGCAGTTCCCTTACTAACTGCTCGTGTTTGGGTGCTCTGTGGTGGAGACGGTGCTGTGTCAACTGGAACTGGATTACTATCTGCCGGGGTTGGGGTTAGAAGGGGTGTAGCTGGTTCTCTGTCCAACTGGGTAGGGGTACAATCTGCGAGAGTTTGGGTTATGTGTGGTGGATCTGGTCCTTGGGCAAGTACAACCGTGGTTCTATCTGCATCAACTGGTAGCACTATCTTTTCTGAAGACCATGTTGTTACTCCCTTAGATACTGCCATCATGCTCTCCAATTCAAATGGCTGATAAACAAGAAAAGTAATTGAAAGTATAGACATTGTATGATAGACAGGTGTAATGGATAGTGGGGAATAAAAGAGGGCATGAAATAATTCATATTTATGTTGTCTAACCAAACAGGATAGCATGACACAATTTCACATTTTTGATGGCTAACTAAATAGGATAGCATGACACAATTTCACATTATGATGGCTAACTAAAAAAGATGGAAAGACATAGTTCAAAATATGAGACTATGTAAACAGGATGACATGACATAACTATATAATGTGTTTATTAAATAGGTTGGCATGCCATAATTCACATACATTCACGGATAGAATGCCATAATTCAAAATATGATGACTGTAAACACTAAACAGGATGAGATGATATAACTATATGATGT
The DNA here is from genome assembly GCF_018294505.1 of Triticum aestivum. Taxonomy (NCBI): domain Eukaryota; kingdom Viridiplantae; phylum Streptophyta; class Magnoliopsida; order Poales; family Poaceae; genus Triticum; species Triticum aestivum. The sequence goes on from NC_057812.1 coordinate 17,203,720, forward strand.
CTTTATTAAATGGCTTGCCATGCCATAATTCAGATAGATGATGTGTATGTACTATGTAAACATGATGGCATGATATAATTCAAATATATGATTTATATAGTAAGCAAGTAAGCAGATGGCAATCCATATATGATGTAAAAACTAAGCAATGCAAGACAACATGCATGACATGGGTAATATAACCCTGCCAAGTTTGAGCATAGACCTCAGGGGGAAAATAGGACTGGTCATCAGTCTCTGAATCCTCCTCTGAGGAGCTCTCTGTAACCAGCAAGATGTCTGCTTCAGCATGTAGCATTGTCTGCTCTGAATACCTTGTTTTCACTCCAGATACTTCCATCACCGCTTCAAATGGCTGATGCACAGGAAGAGTAGTTGAATATACAAACCTTGTCGACAAATGCAACACGCAATACAAAAAAATGATAGCATGATATAATTCACATACATGATGATTGGCTAAATAGCATGGCATTGCATAATTCACATATATAATGCCTTTGCAACAAGATAGCATTGTATAATTCACATATATAATGTCTTGCAACAAGATGGCAATGCAGAATTCACATATATGGTAATTAGACACTGAACAGGTGGCATTCACACAAAGCATGTCTAAACTAATCAAATGACATAGCAATGCGAGACACCATACGCACGATATGAGCAACATAACCCTGCCAAGTTAGAGCATAC
>NC_057812.1:17204898-17207157 GCF_018294505.1 Triticum aestivum
CATCTGTCTCTGAATCCTCCTCTGAGGAGCTATCTGTAACCAGCGAGATATGCGCTTCGTCAGATAGCATAGTCTTCTCTGAAGACCTTGTTTTCACTCCAGAATTTGCCATCACCGTGTCAAATGGCTGATGCACATGAAGAGCAGTTGAATGTAATAACATTGTTGACAAATGTAATATGTAATGAAAAAAAGGATGGCCTGATATAATTTACATATAAGATGACTGGCTAAGCAGGATGGCACTGCAAAATTCACATATATGATGCCTGGCTAAACAAGATGGCGTTGTATAATTCACATAAACGATGAATAAACTAAACAACTGGCATTCGCACAAAGGATGTCTAAACTAAGCATATGACATATTTGATGTATAAAGTAAGCAATGCAAGACACCATATGCATGATATAACCAACATCAGCATGCCAAGTTAGAGCGAAGACCTCAGGGGGTAAATAGGAGTTGTCTTCTCCTTCTGAATCCCCCTCAGAACAGATATCTTCCTCTCGATTACAATCCGAAATGCGTGGAGGGGGGCTGCCTTTGCGCCTACCATGGAGCGACGTCTGCATGAAATTTTATTGCCACGCAAGGCTCGTCTCTTTTGCTCTACATGTTCAGTTCCATTGTTTACAATAACTGTCATGCATAGGAATAAAACATAGTGAGATTATGTAAGGAGTGCATGCAGAAATCCAGAGTGATGGTAGCAACCTGTGGATAGACCCAAAACCAATAATAGCAGGCAGATAATGGCTTCAGTTAAAAAATACAGATAATGGCTTCTTTACTGTTTGTTTCCCACCCAACATGAAACTCATAATAGACACCAGAGATTAACCAGATAGTAGATAGATACTATTGATAGCGGCCCCGATATATACCCCACAACCATTTAAAAACTCAAGTTTGACCATTAGTTTGGAGCTGACTCACAGTCTAATCGGTGAACAGGACGATAAAGTAGCATGTAATATTAAGCGATGCATAACGTAAGCAGACACGAAAGAGTGCGACCTCTCTTGCGGACCCGTGTAGTCCTCGAGGTCATCTGCTCGGTTGATGATGGTAGTGCAGTTTTCATGGCTGCCAATGGGGGGAAGAAGATCTGAGGCGGCGAAAGACAGTCTGGAGGCCGGATCCCTGCTGTGCTGGACCCTTCTGTCGTTGGAGCGGCTGAGCTGGGGTGGACGACGGCGCAGCAGGAGCGAGACAAACCACGCAAGGTTTTCTTTGACAACTATCTGTAAGAGAAGTAATTATGTAAGGGCTCGTTTGAATTGGAGAATTCCAACAATGCAGGGATAGGAAATAGACAGGAATAGGATAGGAATGCACATGCAAAATAGAGAATTTAAAAACACAGGATTTCTGCCAATCTGGGTGTTTGATTCACAACAATTGGAAGATCACAAGATTCAAAGAAGCATGGTGAGATTAAGTCAAACCACAAGAAAATGTATGGTTATAATGCTATTATGCTACTATCTCTTAGTCTTGTGCTTCATGAATAGGAATTTGAAAAGGAGGACAAGTGAAAATTAAAATTCCTATGTTTTTTTCTTTCAAGGAGACACTAAAGGAACAAATCCGTGTGCTCAGTGGATAATATATATAACATGTAGTGTAAAAAAGAGATGCAACAAGTGTACAACCTCTTTGGCGAAGCCATGTCGATCTCAGCGTGATTGGGTTGGCCGGTGAGGATGCTCCGGCTGACTTGGCTGTCGGAGGAGGGGAAGAAGATCTTAGGCGTCTAGAGATGGAGCCTGAGGTACTGCACCGCTGTGATGGAGGGTTTCGTCGTTGGAGCAGCTCCAGTGAGTTGTTCGACGCCGAGGCTGAAGCAGGACAAGAGAGACAACGAACAACGTTAATCTGAGTGGAATTCTAATAGCATCTCCAATATATGACGTAAAATACATAACCACAAAGTGCTAGATGTAAAATACATCAGCCGCTCATCTCTGAACTTAACTGTCAAAACTGAATTTAACTGTCGAAACTGAACTTAACTGTTGAAACTGAACTTAACTGTCGAAACTGAATTTTGCTGTCGAAACTGAACGCACTACCAAGGTGAGGCTACACGTCGGTCGACTGACTTTTTCATCTCTGGTCAGTCGATTTTGCAGCCGTTGGATACGAAATCAAGGGCCTGCGGTTCATCTTCAACCTCCACCCCCCTGAGCCGGCCAAACAGCAGCCCCCCGCTGCCCACGGCCGGAGGTGCGCCGCCCCGCCCACCCCGAAAA
>NC_057812.1:17207522-17223869 GCF_018294505.1 Triticum aestivum
CGCCCCGCCAACGCCCCGCCACCGCCGGTGACCACCGCCCCCATCCTGAACCCTAAGATAGATAGTGGGGTACCTATCCGGTGAGTCCCTCTCCCCGCTGCGGCTGGTTCTTCCTTCATCCCCGCGGCATCAGAGTGAAGTGTAGCTAAATCAGAGCAGCATTGCAAGCAAGAGCAAGAGCGAGAGCAGCAGCACGAGCAAGAGGAATAGCAAGAGCAGATCAGGTAGGGGACCGAGAGCAAGAGCAGAGCAGCAGCGCGAGCGAGAGCTAAAGCAGCAGCAGGTCCTACTGATGCGGATGTCGCCGCCGAGGGAGCGGCGCCGTGGAGGAAGTGGCCGGCGACGCCGCCGTGGATGGAGCCGCGCCATGTCGGCTCGGGACCGAGCGCCGGCAGCACTGTGAGATCGAATCAAGAAGAAAATGCGGCAATTAGTGTACAACCTTTTTGGTGGCGCCGATTAGGCCGCAGCTTCATCCGAGGAAACGGTGATGATGATGCTCTTCCGGTGGTGCAGGTGAAGACGGCGGTGTGGGAATGGAGGTGGCGCGAAAGACGAGGGGAACGTCGGGGCAGCTCCTTGGAGGTGGAGGACGGGGTGGCTGAACCGGCGGGACGATGAGATCAACGACGGATCCTCATCCGGTACGGTGGATGAGGGACGTCGAGGTGTTGCTGTGGACGACATCATCGGGGAAGAGGCTCCGGCTGGGTGGCGGACGGAGCAGGGTGTGGGGTTTCGTTGCGGGTTTTCGCGGCCTCGGTGTACGAATTGGCAGGCGGATGGGATGGCAGTGGGGAACCATGGCTTAGAGACGCGCTTGTCCAAAATATGGGGTAAGTTACGAAAGTACCCCCACCGATTTGAGGCGGTTCTTTTGGTTCAGGGGTACCACGAGCATTTCGCGTGTCGGGATTTCACAGGAGGTGGGAGTTTTCGCGCGCGTTGTAATTTTGGAATAGCAAGGCGGGGGTTGAGATGGAGGGAGTTGTCGGAGCACAACGAGACAAAGATATATCTTAAATATTTTGGGCTAACAAGGCGCGGGTTGAAATTTCCGGACAAGCCTAACGTGTACTGTACCAAATCAATGCGCCCTACAAATGTCATTCAAAACTTTGAATTCATGTTATGTTCAATTAAAATATTTCACTACGTGTATAATCCATGCAACCTACTACTCAAATGAACGTTTTAGTGCATTCCAAACGTATATACCACTGCTTCAATATGAACTAAATTTGAATTCGTTTCTCTATTTGAATAAGATCTACAGTAATGATTGTTGTGAAGTCAAAGCATTTGAATTCGTTTCTTTGTTTTAATAAGATCTACAATCATCATTATCGTCAAGTTAAACCATCGTTTGTGTATTATCTTCACAGCACACCACATGATTAGTCTCGAGTTACATATGAACTATGTGTACTATATGAACTCGAACTAGATTTTTTGAATCCACTTTATTTTGATTTCAAATCACATTACATTTCTAGCTCTAGCTAGATCTTCATAATCTAAACCATTTCTCATATGTATAATGTGTTTATCACATTACGTATGGTGCCCCGCCCCCTATGCCTACAAGTATTTAGATGTGAGTTGCAAACACCACACATTACCACAAATTCAAATAAAATGTGAGAATGTTCGATATATAGTATTGTTTAGATTGTTCGATATTTAGTTGTAAGCTGCAAATGCCACACATTATCACAAATTCAAATAAAATGTGAGATTGTTTGATGTATAGTATGGTTTAGATTGTTCGGCATTTAGCTGTGAGTTGCAAACGCCATGCATTATCACATTATGGTATAACATGTGCACAGCACGTGTATCACCGCTATATTCATGCATGCAATGTTTAAAACACTATGATCTCCTATTCAAATATATGAATCCGCTTTCATATAAAATTATGATCTTTGTTAGTCTCTTACACCCACACAATCCTCTAACCTTTTTAGCTACCACTAACTTTCTCTCGTGCATGCACACGCCCTCCTCGCCCTCCCCCTCCCTCGGCATTCTATCCACCGGGCACATTCATTTTTTTTCTTTAGGTCGTTCTCCCAGAGTCTCCACAACTCCTTTCCAACACACACCAATCGATAAACCTCTCCAGCGATGCCTGCCTACAACATACAAACACACCTTCAATCTCCTCCTTTATGTGTCCTTGCCTCGTGTCTCTCATACGGTCAGACACACGTGTAAACTCTCGCCCCTCTTTTCATCGCTCTCACAACCGCACACTCCTCCCCCTATCTAGCTAGTAGTTGGGCCTCTCGCACCACCTCCTAGCTCCATTCTCTATGTCTACCCGTCTCGCTGGGCCTTATTTGCCTCTAACAAATGGACATACACCGACCAATCTCTCGCTATACATATAGCTAGCTAGGTCCTTATAACTCGTTTTTACCCACACGTCAATCGATCTACCTCATTAGTTGTGTCTCTCCCTTCCTCCGACAAACAACAATTGATCGACCGATCTAGTTAGGTTTGCTTACCAAACACATGGTTACCCTTAATCATCCATGGATGCGTCCCGACGGATCTATCACGCACAGGACCACACAGAAACACATCCCCACTCTTATTGATAACATTGCAGTTCCACCCTCAGTTTGTCTAGTAGGCCTCTCCCACCATCTTCGAGAAGCAACTCCATCACCCATCCAACACTCTACCCCTCCCCCTCCCTCTCCCTCCCTCTCTGTCTCCTCTCTCTCTCTGTCCCATCATATTTCCCGTCCTTGAGTTATGTATGGATGTCGACCAATCTCCCTCAAGACATAGATGGGTCTCTCCATCTCAACACATATACGAGTCATTCTACCTCTATAGTTAGGCCTCTGCCTACCCCTCCCACCGCCCCCTCCCCCCCACACACACCGATACATCGAGCGCTCTAGTCATGTCTCCCTGCCACACACAAACTTGACGTGTGCCCTCTAACGTTCCGGTAGGCCAGTCGCCCTATATCTTTGACTTGTACACACACAATTTCGATGGCTCTCTTCATCGACCTCGCACCCACCCACTTGATCCTCTCTTCGACTCTATCGATAGCTATGACCCCTCCCTCTCTTCTCGTGGATTGCCCGACCCTCTATGTATGATATGGATAGGCCTCCATTTCACACACATTGCATGCAAAATTTTGTTTGAGATGTCATCGACACATATTCCCACAAATAATTCATGAAATCAACCCCCCACCCCACCCCCACCCCAAAACAAAAAACACTCAAGAACGCGGTTTGTATCCCTCTCACACACCCACGTAGGTGGGGGATGTGCACGAAGAGAAGAGGTGCATGCACGGCGCACGTACTCCCGTCTCTTTCCCAACCACACCCGTGCGGGTACACGGTGGAGCTCATTTCTGTACGAAAAAGGCAGCCCATGTGGTAATTTGGCACGTGTACTGGTTGTCCACTTGGTGGAGGGAGGATCGTCTACCACGGGTGAACAAACAAATTGCGACTTGACGTGTTATGTTAAAAAAGAGGCAAACCATGTGGGGCCTACCTTAGAGGCAAGGCTCTATACACTGGAGTAGTTTTGATGTGTCCCGTCAACTCGCAGAACGAGGAGAAGCTTGCTTAGTACGCCGTCTCCCCAGCCCACGGGCGCGGTGGCTCGTAGGATGAGGTGAAGCTTGCTTACTACGCCTTACGCCCGCTCCCTCGCCCATGCGCGCGGTGGCTCGCAGGACGAGGAGAAAAATTTACTACTCCCTCCGTTTACTCCTCGTCCCTACTACCTTGGTTATAGAGATTATATCATATTGTTTGGAATATATATGTCCTTTAGTAGATTTCAATATGAACTACTAGTACATACTCCAAACACTGATGTATATAGACGTATTTTAGAGTGTAGATTCACTCATTTTGCTCCGTATGTAGCACTCTCCCTTGCCCCTCGACCCTCGCCCACGTGGCGGACGTGCAGCAATTCATTCGATCTCATATAGCCAGAACGATATATACCGCACTACCATTATTGCTCGACTTCCCAAAGAGACGAAGAGCCAATCGCAAGGTTAATATTTTGGAGATGCCAAGCGCAAGGTTATAGGAGAACGAGTAGTAGGTGCCGCATCATTTATAAATAAAGTTTTTTTTCTTCAGTGGCACGTACGCAATATGATAGGTTCATATGGAGAGAAAAGGAAACCGCTCCACTATATACATAGTCAGGACGGGCCAGCCTACACGGTTGCTTGCTGGGGTTGCTCTCTTCACACTCTCTCACACAAAACGACTGTGGCCACATCTCTAACATCCCGGCGGATCACGTCCGCTTGGGGAAGGGGTGGATGCTTAGTGTAGATGCGGTGGCCGTCGCCGACGGCGAAAACCCACTGTCGGCACGTCCCGATCAGGGGTCCCCGCCGTTCTCTCTCACAAAGCCGGTGATGTTGCCTTCGTCCCTTTCTCACTGCCGCGACGTGGGCAGTTGCCGCCTCCCGTTGCCCTCCTCAAGGTTGAGCTACGTCCCTCAGGTACAACTCCCTTTACAGTCGGCTTGCACCACTGCTCCAGCTGCCCACATCACTCCCTGTGGATATTTCTCTACTTCTTTGCCCCGCACATACCTCTACTGGCTTCTACGTACTGTATTTGTGATGAGTTTATGTCTCATCAACTAGTCCCAGTAATCTTATTCCAATCACGCTTGTTCAATTTCTTTGCCACAGGGATGCTCATCTCGATTTGGGTGAAACTGCACAAAATGTTCCGATGGTTAAAAGGTTGCAAACTTCATTTATTAGGAAGCTCGAACGTTGCCAGCAAATTGAAGCCTGATCAGGGTTCACGGTTCAAGGGCTAGGGACTGCATGGATCGTTTTTTTTTCTTTAGCTGCCTCTGTTCCAAAATAAGTGTCAACTTTAGTAGTAGTACAACTTTGTACTAAAGTTTGCACAAAGTTGAGAAACTTATTTTGGAAGGGAGGGAGTACATATTTGCTATGATCTGTCAATCATTGAGATGCAGTAGCATGCATGTTAGTCTCCTTTGTATTTGATGAAATGTTGCAACGGGCAACCTTGGACGCAAGATACATGTAACAGAAGCTGGAAGCTTCATAGCATTGTACAAATTTATCTCGCTGATAAATTACAGTACGTACTATACTAGTACTTCCTCCGTTCCTAAATATAAGTCTTTGTAGAGATTTCACCATGAACCACATGCGGATGTATATAGATGCATTTTAAGTGTAGATTCATTCATTTTGTTCCGTATGTAGTGGAATCTCTACAAAGACTTACTATCTACTAGTAATAGCTAGCCCCCACTACTAGGAATTCTCTATCCTCTCCTTGAGCCACATCATCAAAATTGATGTAGCCGTTAGATGAAGTAAATCATTCCATAATAGCTGGTTGATCTAGACGTTGAGAGGCTCCGCACTAAGCCACATGCAAGCATGCAGAAATACCATGCCACATGCACGTGAGTGGGGTTTAAATCACATCAACATGTTTGCATGCAAGCATGCACCGGTAGCATGCATGTAAGTGAGCTTTTAAGTCCCATTAACATGTCAAAAAGAAAAATATAATCCCATTATACAGTAGGAGTTGGCCGATCTTTTTTCCTTACGTGGGATGATCTAAATGATGATGGGAGTTTATTTAGTTTGGCTACCACATTTGTCATGCGGTTATAGAGTTTTTTTTTGTTCTGTGAAATCGATAATTTTGCGCAGAGAGATATACCGCTGTTCCGCGCCAACGCACGGGGACTCATCTAGTAATATTTAGGAATGAATGGAGTACTATGTAAAGAATTAGGTGTCGCACGGTGATAGTGTGAGGTGGGTCATGTAATCACTGAGCCTGCGTGTTTTCACTACTCTTGCACGCCTCCGCTGTAAGAATGGAGAAAATTGTAATCTAGTTGTAGTATACCTCCTTTCATCGAAAGCGTGGGACATCCAGCAGTCCTACCACCTCAGTAATAAAGACCAATGAGCCGTCAAATCACATAGACCCAGCAGTAAGTTGGACGGACGAAGCAACCATCACTCTTGCGCCAGTGAGAGGCCGCGTTCGCTCTGCCCGGGCATGAATGCGGCGCCGATTATTTGGAGCTACGCTGACCGTTTCAGGCGGGAAGCGCGCGCGGGCGATGGAGGGGCTTTGGGTGGGCCAGGCTGGTCAGGAGCGGGCGTGGCAGCTGTCGCATGTCCCTACTGGACACGCCCGGAAACGAGATGATGCACCGACTCTCGCGGCTAAAATCGTACACTACACAACATCTCTCTGTAGGAGTAGGTCGATCTGTCGCTCTCTCTAACACACACATGGTGTTAAACACACACACACACACACACACACACACACACACACACGCACCTTGGCCCCGTTGCACCTTCTAACGTGACTTATTACACCTAGACGGAGGGAGTAGTAAGTATACGAGATACGGTGGCACACTGACTTAAGTCGAATACAAGTGCCCAAAATTTGTGTGCATGTTATAATAAGGATTCACTTAAAATAGTACGTGAGCGAACAGAGGGATCAATTGGACAGTGTTCCCGAGCAGTAGCGAGATGTGTGAGGTAAGATACACCGCTGGCGCTTTTAATTTTTCTTATTAATTTGTTTGTTTCACCTTCTGACTGGTGGGACCCAACGTACTACGTGGAGAGAGGCAAGGGGACTAAGGCTGCATTATTTCTGCACCACTGTGGATAGTCTTACCACCAAAGCCACATGACACGATTATGATTGAAATCCCAATGACTCCCACACACACACAAAAAAACACGGCATGCTTGTCACACGAATGCAGTAATGTATAAATGGTTATTTCCCTCTCGTTGGACATAACGGGAGGGTTGTGTAGCTGGTTAGCCTGTTCGCTCATCAAACTTGAGGTCTCGAGTTCGATAACTACACTTGAGCATAATTTGTGCCAGGAGGATTCTTTGACTGGTCAAAATGTTTTCTAGGGTTTGCATGCTTCACACTCTCTCTCCAGTATATATATATACACGCTGGAGCCTCAGCGCTTGTAGTTGCTCTCTTCACACTCTCTCGCCCTCTCCCGCTGGAGCCTCAGCGCTTGTAGTTGCTCTCTTCACACTCTCTCGCCCTCTCCAGATCTAAACAAGACTTCGTTGGCCTCTCTCTCCCCTCACTGCTGCTCAAAGAGCCGGCATGATCCGTCCGCCGGGAAGGGAAGGAGGCTTAACGCTGTCGCCGTCGGCGAGGGACTACTGGCGCAGTTGTTCACTTTCCACCCAGCGGCGGCGCGGGAGGGCCTCCGACCCCTTCTTCTTCACTGCCGTCTCGTCGCCCACCGAACCACACCCCGAGAACCTTAAGGTATAATTTACTTACTCCACATGCATTTCTCTAGTTGCATGTATACCATGAATCTAGGACGTGGTTCAAAGGGGAAAGGAGTGGGGGAAAGTAGTGGGAAAAGTTGTATATAGCATGAATCTAGGACGTGGTTCAAAGAGGAAATGAAGGGGGAAAGTTGTATAGCATTAATCTAGGACGTGGTTCAAAGAGGAAAGGAAATGGGGGAAAGTGGTGGGGAAAGTTGTATCGCATAAATCTAGGACGTGGTTCAAAGAGGAAGGAAGGGGCGAAAGTACTAGTTCAAAAAGGAAAGGAAGGGACAAGGCTGTAGAGTTTGAGCAGGACTAGATTTGCTGCGCTCACATAGGGAAAGGCGTTTAAAGATAACAAAACTGGGACCAACACAAATATGCTCCTTGGTTGTTTGTTCTTTGTTGCAACAGACCGTGCATGACCAAAATACATCGGTAGATGCACATGGTGCTGGTGCGTCCACTGTCCCGTGCAACTCATTAGCTGTTGTTAATCTAAGGCCCAGTTTGGTTAAAAACTCCCTAGTCCCTACCTGCTGGGTTCCAGGGATTAAACATGGACTAGAGGTTATTAAATGGCATGCTAAAAGACCATGTTACCCCTAGTAATGAACTAATAGAGACAAGGTGCGATGCATGGCAGGGGAAACTGTTGGAAAAAGTCCCAAAAAGACTCCCTCGGGGTCTTCTTTCTTTAGTCCCAAATGCCCACTTTTACTCCCTAAAAGTCCCTCCTCTTTGGTTTAGATGGGACTGACACGGAGTTTTTTTAGTCCCTACACCAAAATGTCCCTGTAAACAAACACCCACTAATAATGCCGCTGGAAAATTGACGCAATGCCACAATTAAAAGCAAATTACATGTTTAACGAATTTTATTGTTAATATAATCTCTATGTTAATATTAATCAATGCCACCATTTGAGAAATGCTACTGTCTTGCTTTCTTTCCCATTTAGATAAGGTAGATGCTTCTTTTTGTTGGCTTCTGTGTCATCCATCGTTATTGATCACTAATTGTTTCCTTTGCACCTCTGTGTAAACAGGGTTATCTGCTTCACCTCGTTGTCATTGTGACCTTTTGTTGCACTGCACAAAACACTTTTGTTTTAAGAGTGTTTTGTGCAGTTCAACCAAAATGTCACACCGACAACATTGCTTGATTGCTTGATCTTAGTGGAACTGCACAAGAGGAGATCTTACTTCCTATCCGTTAAGGCGAATTTGGTTCAGATCTTCTTCTTGTGAGTTGTTTGAATTCCGCATCATGAGAGGTCAGTACTAGCCTCCTTTCACATGATTCTGCAGTGTGCATTCATATGTTGTGCTACTTGTACGATAATGTTGCTTGATTTTACTGAAATGCACAAATGGAGACAAGACTTCCAATTCATATGTGCACCGTAATATCCCATTGAGGTAAGATAAGGATATTTCACAACTGCTGGACTATATTTTGCCACTTTCATCATAAAATTAAGTTTAGTACTATACTTGTGCTCCCTAATTGACATGCCAAATCTTACATTGAAGGCGAAGCTTCACTAGTAGAAAACCAGCCTTTTGTCCCGGTTCATAAGGGCCTTTGGTCCCGGTTCCCGAACCGGGACTAAAGGGTCGTTACTAATACCCTCACCCTTTAGTCCCGGTTCAAACCAGAACCGGGACAGATGGGGCTCCACGTGGCCGCTGCCGGCAATGATGAAGCTATGTACCTAGGGTAGGGGCATGGACATGTCCTAAGTACCCTACCCAAGGACATCCCTAGAGGAAGTCACCTTTCAATCGACTTGGAGGTGTCCCACTCGACGGGTTCAAGACACTCGACCACGAAGCTATCACTCGACTTCGAAGCCAACCACTCGACTGCCAGGAGTTCTACAGTCACTCCGCAGGCAAACGGTCGGTCATTAAGTAGCTCTTATGGTCATTATAGCACTTTATTAGGGGCGTTACCAGTAACGCCCAGCCTTAATGTACTTTAAACCCTGCATTACTGAGGGCTGGAGGGGCCTGGCGAACTCTATATAAGCCACCCTCCTCCTCAGTATCAAGGGTTCGCACCCCTGTTATTCTTACACACATAATCCAGTCGACCGCCTCCGGGCACCGAGACGTAGGGCTTTTACTTCCTCCGAGAAGGGCCTGAACTCGTAATCCTTGTGTGCTTACAACTCCTGCATAGCTAAGATCTAGCCTCTCCATACTTACCCCCCTAAATCACTGTCAGACTTAGAACCACGACAGTTGGCGCCCACCGTGGGGCAGGAATCTTAGCGCTTAATTGTAGAAGTTGCGATTTTTCCGATCTCCGTGATCATGGTTTCGGGCGGAGCTTTGGTGGAGGGCCGCGAGATCCGTCTCGGTGCACTCACGTTCATCGCCGACGACTCCGCTTGGCTTCAGGAGGCTCCACTCGACATCGACGCGCTCCCCGTCCGCGGGGCGACGGACTTCCGCGCGTGCGTCCATGGTGTCCTCCTGCGACAGTCGTCTACTCATTATCGGTCGGCTCCTGTGGCGTCCTCCCGCCCTGTCTCCCACCGACGCAAGCGCTCCGGTCGGTCGAGACTTCAGAGGTGGGTGAGGCATGTCGTGGCTCGATAGTCGGCCGCCCCACAAGTCGCGGCAATCGAGCCCAACGAATCCCTCTACGGCCTATTCGACCTGTCGACTGGCTCCGCAGAGACCGCATCCGAGTGCGACAGCAGCGACCCAGCGGCTGAAGTTCTGGTGGTCGATGGGACACGCAGTCCTCCCGGTTTCCCTCGCACTGATGGAGGCGCAGGTGGGGGTGACCCGTCGCATCCCCACGAAGAGTATCTCCCCGAGCCTCTCACGTCATTGCAGCGAGAGGAGCTTCGCCACTGGAACATGGATGCACTCCACACTCCTATCGTTGGAGAAACCCCCGAGGCCCGGGCCTTGGAGGACGCGCGCTTGGCTAACTTGGCCGAGTGCACTCGACTGGAGAATCTCCAGCGAATACTCGACGAGCAAGCGCGTCAGCGGGCCCCCGAGTCCAGTCGACGTCAGCTCTTCCCGCCTATGCAGGTATATCGAGCTCCAGTTCAGAATTTGGCAGCCGCGGCCCGAATAGCAGAATCGATTCAGCCCTCCTAGTCAGAGGCTGGCAGGGGCTTGTTGCAAATCAGAGCGTTGTTCCGGGCAGCGGGAAACCAGAATTCCGCTGTTTCTCAGTCGCGGAATAGGATCCATAGTCGATCCGTTGCAGCGGATACAGTGCAGTCGGCTCACAGCCCAAGATCGCCCCCGAGGCGTGAGGGACGTGGAGACCGACATGATCAGTACAGAAGAAATGAGCAGCATGATCACCGATTCGATCGCGATGATCGACGTCGAGTGCCAACCCCTCCCCCGAGGAGTGGGTCATATGCGCCTCGACAGCAGGATGACAGACACCCTCACAGTGTTGGGCGGAGGATTCCAGTCGACCCCAGGGAACCAGGCTTTGATGCGAGATCCATCCTCTTTCAAGGTTTGGTCGACAGGAACAGAGGTCACCGAGAAGGCCACGACAGAGATGCCCCTGCCAGCAGCAGAGTACATGTTTCAGGGCCAGAGTGTTTCAGTCGAGCCATCAGAGCCGCAGTGATTCCTCCCAACTTTAGGTTGGCGACTGGAGTCAGCAAGTTCACCGGTGAGTCTAAGCCTGACACTTGGCTCGAAGATTACCGAGTGGCTGTCCAGATTGGCGGTGGCAATGATGAGGTGGCTATGAAGCATTTGCCTCTCATGTTAGAGGGCTCAGCTAGAGCGTGGCTGAATCAGTTGGCACCCAGCAGATACACTTGGGAGGACCTTTCCCGAGTGTTTGTCACAACCTTTGAAGGAACATGCAAGCGACCTGCAGGCCTTACAGAATTGCGGTCCTGCGTGCAAAAACCGAATGAAACTCTGAGGGATACATCCAGAGGTGGATCACGCTGCATGACATAGTTGAGAACGTGCCAGATCATCAAGCAGTTTGTGCCTTTAAAGAAGGCGTTAAGTACAGAGAGTTGAATCTGAAGTTAGGTCGAACCGGAGAGATGTCACTCAATCGGATGATGGAGATCGCCACCAAGTATGCTAATGGTGAAGATGAGGATCGACTCCGGAGCGGCAAGCACAAAGCAGTCGCCCAGGAAACCGGAGGAAATTCCAGTCGGAAACAGAAGCGGAAGGCTGAGCCAGTCGCTCCTGGAGAGGCCCTGGCCGTGACCCAGGGGAAGTTTAAGGGAAAACCAAAGGGGCCTTGGAACCCCAAGAAAGTTAAAGACCAAGATGGAAACGATGTTTTGGATCTGCCGTGTCAGATCCATACCAAGAAAGATGAAGAGGGTAAACTTATTTACCCAAAGCATACCACTCGACAGTGTCGGCTCCTGATCCAGCAGTTCCAAGGCAAACAATCCAAAGATAAGGAAAAGGAGTCAGACAAAGTTGAGGACAAGGAGGATAGTGACGATGGATACGCCCAGGTCAATTCCACCTTGATGATTTTTGCTGATGTTGAAAGCAAAAGTCGACTGAAAGTCATTAACCGTGAAGTGAATATGGTTGCCCCGGCAACACCTAGTTATCTGAAGTGGTCTCAGACTGCCATCACATTCGACCAGTCTGATCACCCCACGCACATTGCCACCCCTGGGAGGCAAGCTTTGGTGGTCGACCCAGTTGTCGAAGGCACTCGACTGACCAAAGTCCTGATGGATGGTGGCAGCGGTCTGAACATACTGTTTGTAGAAATGTTGAAAGGGATGGGCATTCCGATGTCCAGGCTCAGTACCAGTAACATGAGCTTCCATGGAGTCATTCCTGGGAAGAAACCGAGTCACTCGGCCAGATTGCCCTTGATGTCGTTTTTGGTGATTCAAAGAATTATCGCAAGGAAAAGTTGACATTCGAGGTTGTGGACTTCCAAAGTGCTTATCATGCTATTTTGGGCGGGCCAGCTTATGCACGCTTCATGGCTCGACCATGTTATGTGTATCTCCAATTGAAGATGCCTGGCCCCAGAGGTGTGATCACTGTTACAGGCAATCGGAAGAAAGCAGAAGAGTGTTTTTAGAAGGGCTCAAAGATTGCTCATGCTCAGATGGCAGTGGTCGAGCTGCAAGAGTACCAGAAGACTGCTGATCCGAGTGAATTGCTACGAGCCAAGAAGCATGCTTCAGAATCAGCTTTTCAGTCGTCCGGTGAAACGAAGCCAGTCCACATTCACCCGACCGACCCCAATGCTGCTCTGACTCACATCTCAACGATGCTCGACTCCAAATAGGAAGAAGCGCTCATCCAGTTCCTCCGTGAGAACTGGGACATCTTCGCATGGAAGCCTTCTGACATGCCTGGAGTTCCCAGGGGGCTGGCTGAGCACCGTCTATGAGTCGACCCAAAATTTAAGCCTGTGAAAGAACATCTTCGACGGTCCGCCGTCCAGAAGAGGAAAGCTATTGGCGAGGAGGTGGCTCGGCTCTTAGCAGCGGAGTTCATCCGAGAGATTTACCACTCCGAGTGGCTCGACAATGTTGTCATGGTCCCTAAGAAGGACAAGTCACTTCGCATGTGCATTGACTTTAAACATATCAATCGGGCCTATCCGAAAGATCATTTTCCTCTCCCTCGCATCGACCAAATAGTCGACTCGACCGCGGGGTGTGAGCGATTGTCTTTTCTAGACGCCTACTCCGGGTACCATCAGATCCGTCTGTATGGGCCCGATGAGATCAAGACAGCTTTCATCACTCCATTCGGGTGCTTCTGTTATGTCACCATGCCATTCGGCCTCAAGAACGCTGGAGCCACGTTCATGAGGATGATTCAGAAGTGTTTACTCGCTCAAATCAGTCGGAATGTGGAGGCATACATGGATGATATTGTGGTTAAGTCATGAAAAGGTTCCGACCTGCTGACTGACCTTGCTGAAACCTTTGCCAACCTCAGGAGGTATGATATCAATCTCAATCCATCAAAGTGCACATTTGGAGTTCCAGGTGGAAAGTTGCTCGGTTTTCTCGTTTCCGAACGAGGAATCGACGCCAATCCCGAAAAAGTTGGCACCATACTCTGGATGAAGCGTCCTGTGCGTGTGCACGATGTCCAGAAGCTTATATGTTGCTTGGCCGCTCTAAGTCGATTCATTTCTCGCCTCGGTGAAAAGGCGTTGCCTCTTTACCGACTGATGAAGAAGTCTGACAAGTTCGAGTGGACTCCAGAAGCTGATGCAGCGTTTGCAGACCTCAAAGCTCTGCTCTCCACCCAGCCGGTGCTTGCTGCCCGAATCAGTAAAGAGCCTCTGCTGCTTTACATTGTAGCCATGGGACAAGTTGTCAGTACCGTACTTACGGTCGAGCGGGAAGAGGAAGGAAAGGCCTTCAGAGTTCAGCGCCCAGTATATTATGTGTCTGAAGTTTTGACTCCTTCAAAGCAAAGATATCCTTATTACCAGAAGCTTGTATATGGGATTTATATGACCACGAAGAAGGTTGCACATTACTTCTCTGACCACTCCATTACAGTCGTCAGCGACCCCCCACTGTCAGAGATTCTGCACAATAGAGATGCAACTGGTCGAGTGGCAAAGTGGGCGATTGAACTCCTTCCCTTAGATATCAAGTTTGAAGCAAAGAAGGCTATCAAGTCCCAAGCAATTGCAGATTTCGTCGCCGAGTGGATTGAACAGCAACTTCCGACTCAAGTTCACTCGGAGCACTGGACCATGTTCTTTGATGGATCCAAGATGCTGAATGGTTCCGGTGCTGGGGTAGTATTGGTCTCCCCCCAAGGAGATAAGCTCAGATATGTCCTCCAGATTCACTTCGATTCCTCCAATAATGAAGCAGAATATGAAGCACTTTTGTATGGGTTGCGCATGGCCATTTCACTCGGCGTCCATTGCCTCATGGTCTATGGCGACTCAGATTTGGTGGTTAATCAGGTGATGAAGGAGTGGGACGTCAGAAGTCCAGCTATGACTGGCTATTGCAATGCAGTGAGAAAGTTAGAAAAGAAATTCGAGGGGTTAGAGCTTCATCACATTCCCTGACTGAAAAATCAAGCAGCTGATGATTTGGCAAAGATAGGCTCCAAGAGAGAAGCCATTCCCAGCAATGTGTTTTTGGAGCACATCCACTCGCCGTCAGTCCAGGAGGATCCTTTTACAGAAGAAGCCCCGCAGACGAAAAGTGCCATAGATCCGACTGAAGTCGAAGTTCCTGCTGTGGTCGACCTAATCATGGAAGTCTTGACAATCACTCCCGACTGGACGATACCGTACATCGCGTATATCTTGAGGAAAGAACTCCTGGAGGACGAGGAAGAGGCTCGACAGATCGTTCGTCGATCCAAAGCCTTCACAGTCATAAAGGGACAGTTATATAGAGAAAGCGCGACTGGAATCGGTCAGAAGTGTATAACACCAGAAGAAGGTCAAATAATCCTTGATGATATCCACTCGGGGACCTGTGGTCACCATGCGTCCTCTCGGACCATTGTGGCTAAAGCATACCGAGCGGGATTTTACTGGCCAAGAGAAAATGAAATGGCAAAGGAGATAGTCGACAAGTGTGAGGGGTGTCAGTTCTACTCCAACATGTCGCACAAGCCTGCATCAGCCCTGAAGACCATTCCACTCGTCTGGCCCTTCGTTATGTGGGGCTTGGATATGGTTGGTCCACTGAGAACAGGCAGGAGCGGTTTCACACATGTGCTTGTGGCAGTCGACAAGTTTACCAAATGGATTGAAGCTAAGCCTATCAAGAACCTCGATGCTAGCACTGCTATCAGTTTCATCAGGGAGTTAACATTCAGATATGGAGTCCCGCATAGCGTCATCACTGACAATGGGTCAAACTTCGATTTAGACAAGTTTAGAGCTTTTTGCGCCTCTCAAGGCACACGAGTCGACTACACGTCGGTCTCCCATCCCCAGTCGAACGGACAAGCTAAAAGGGCAAATGGTCTGATTCTCAAAGGACTAAAGCCTCGACTGATGCATGATCTCAAACACGCAGCAGGAGCTTGGGTCGATGAGCTTCCGTCAGTTCTGTGGGGATTGAGGACCACCCCAAACCGGTCGACTGGAAGAACTCCATTCTTTCTGGTTTACGGAGCCGAAGCAGTCCTGCCGAGTGATCTACTTCACAATGCACCCCGAGTCGAGCTGTATACTGAAGATGAAGCAGAACAAGCCCGGCAAGACGCACTCGACCTCCTAGAGGAGGAGAGGGAAATGGCTATAATCAGATCAACCATTTATTAGCAAGACTTGCGTCGATTCCATGCTAGAAACGTGAAGAGTCGGGCCTTCCAAGAAGGAGATTTGGTCCTCCGAGTGGATCAACAAAAACCACACAAACTTGCTCCTACTTGGGAAGGTCCCTTCATCGTCACCAGAGTCCTCCATAATGGAGCATTTCATCTCTACAATGTTGATCGCCAGATCGACGAGCCACGAGCTTGGAATGCAGAACTGCTCCGCCCCTTTTATACTTGAATCCTCACTCGGATGGGTTGTAATAAGAAAGACTTCTGTAGTTTATTTTTCTCAAAGACAAGAGTGTTCCAGTTTCTCCTGTAATTGCTGTCACTTTTGTTTGCGTATGAAATCCCCCAGTGGGTGACTTAACTGCGAATCCATTTCGCCTAAGTTTGCAAAAAAATCCTACCGAGTGGGGAGCCAGACTCCCACTCGGGGGCTTAGCTGCAGCCCAGTGCTCGCCTAAGTGTTTAAAAATCATGCCGAGTGGTGAGCAAACGTCCCACTCGGGGGCTTAGCTGCAGCCCAGTGCTCGCCTAAGTGTTTAAAAATCCTACCGAGTGGAGAGCAAACCTCCCACTCGGGGGCTTAGCTGCAGCCAGTGCTCGCCTAAGTGTTTAAAAATCCTGCCGAGTGGTGAGCAAACCTACCACTCGGGGGCTTAGCTGCAGCCCAGTGCTCGCCTAAGTTTGAAAAATCCTGCCGAGTGGAGAGC
>NC_057812.1:17224324-17232289 GCF_018294505.1 Triticum aestivum
TGCTCGCCTAAGTGTTTAAAAATCCTGCCGAGTGGAGAGCAAACCTCCCACTCGGGGGCTTAGCTGCAGCCCAGTGCCCGCCTAAGTTTGAAAATTCCACCGAGTGGAGAGCAAACCTCCCACTCGGGGGCTTAGCTGCAGCCCAGTGCTCGCCTAAGTATTTAAAAATCCTACCGAATGGAGAGCAAACCTCCCACTCGGGGGCTTAGCTGCAGCCCAGTGCTCGCCTAAGTTTGAAAAATCCTACCGAGTGGAGAGCAAACCTCCCACTCGGGGGCTTAGCTGCAGCCCAGTGCTCATCTAAGTACGGAACACATCCCAATCCGCAAGGACGACGAGGTGCAAATCGTATGTTACCTTCTCCTTCGGAGCTGCACCACAAATACGAAGTTATTCCGAGTGAAGATCAAGTTCCACTCGACGGATCATCCATAAAGATATTCAATGATAAATCAAATTCAGATAGGGCCTAAATGTCCCAGGCCTCAGATCAAAGTACTCGAGCCCTTAGCTCGACAGAGTTTAACGGTTACAAAATCCACTCGGCATTCCGAGGCAAATTTAAAGTGAAGCATTAAAGTTTTTCATTCCTCAGGCGGAGGACTGGAAGGGGCGACGAACTCGTCCAAGTCGATCCCGTCTGCAATACGGGTGGCAGCAGCAATGAAAGTCTCCATGAAGTCTTGAAAGCTGAGCTTCCTGGTATTGGCAACTTGAATGGCAGCCAACTTCTCCTCTCGCACCTCTTTGCAGTGGACGCGAACCAGGGACAGAGCGACATCAGCGCCACACCTTGCAGAGGATTTCTTCCATTTCGTCACTCGACCAGGAACGTCATTCAGTCGAGTCATCAGAGACCCGAGATCATTCGGGAGCGTCGCCCTGGGCCAGAGCAACGTGTCGATCTGCGACACCGCAACCTTCAGTCGGGCCAGATAGTCAACCACACTGGCAATACGAGACTTGAGTCGGAGCACGTTCATAGAAGCCTCGTCCTTCACGAGAGAATTGGCGGGGTCCAAGCCCAGCTCCACTCGAATGGTCTCCTCTTTGAAGGTCTGGCAGAATTTTGTAAAATCGATTCAAGAATAAGACAGTGGCTCTACATGAGTTTGGCAACTGCAAGACAGTCGGGTTGGAG
Organism: Triticum aestivum; assembly: GCF_018294505.1. Taxonomy (NCBI): domain Eukaryota; kingdom Viridiplantae; phylum Streptophyta; class Magnoliopsida; order Poales; family Poaceae; genus Triticum; species Triticum aestivum. The sequence goes on from NC_057812.1 coordinate 17,225,466, forward strand.
TAATTACCCTCGAGCATGACGAACAACTTCTTGGCGAGTCCACCAAGATAAGCCTCCAGATCATTCCTCTTCCCCGCCAGTTCGCCCGCCTTGTCATTCAGAGCAATCTTATCGTTCTTCAGACGGCTGACCTCCTGATTAGCTACGTCGAGAGCAGCTTTCAGTCTGGAGTTCTCCTGTTCAAGAGTACCGACTGAAGCCAGCTTTTCTTCAGCAAGCTTCGTTTTGTTCAAGGCCTCCTTCTGCGCTTCGGCAAGATCTTGATCCTTCTTCTTCAGAGCTTCTTCCAGTTTATCTGCGGCACATCGAGTGAGATCAACATCAAAAATAGACAAGAAAGAAAAGTCACTCGTCAAGAATGGAGAACCTCACCAGCCATACCTTTTGCTTCTTCTTGCTCCTTCTGCAAGTTCTGTTGAGCAAGCTTCAAGTCAAGGTTGAGTTGGATCTGCTTATTCTCCAACTCAGTGTAGCGGGCCACAAGTTCGCAGGATTTCTGCAAAAAATCAGTCGACGGACATCCAAGATAAGTTGCTTCCGATTAACTAAGAGACAATGATGGCATTTCTAAGACTACAGCCAAATAAAAAACATTCGACAGTAGTCTCGGGGACTACACCCAATGGGTGCACTCAGCGTGCCCCCACTGGTTTAAAAAATATCGACTGCCCGCAGTCGACCGAATACAGTTCCATTCGACATGGCCTGACCAGACCGAGTGAAGAAGTACAACTACTGCAACAAAATATAAAGACTACAGTCGACTGCCAGCAGTCCACCGTAGTCTCGGGGACTACACCCAGTGGGTGCACTTAGCGTGCCCCCACTCGTCCAAGAATTGACAAACACACCCAGTGGGTGTACAGATGTAAAGATCTTCGGAAAAGAGATTCTTCAAACAACATAGCCTAACAGAACAAGTGTTGGGTCGACTGACCTGGACGTTGCTCTGAAGAGCTGAACTCGCGTCATAAGCTGCTTGGCTGGCTTCCCGAACCACTTTCTGCTCCATCATAATTCCCGCCTGGCGTATAGCCTCTTTCGCGGCACCCACTTGGTCCTCAGGGACGGGGTATGTAGCAAAAAGTGAAGGTGGATTTGCAGTCGATGTCGAAGGCCGCACGCTCATCAGGGGAACAACGAAAGTCACGGAGGCCCGAGTGGCATCACCACCATCCCGAGCTATGGCCTCAGGCGCCGGAGTAGATTGGGGGGTCTTGCCAGCCGACGCCCTCCTGTTCCTTCTCACTCTCAGCGGCACTTCGTTGTCATCATCAGGAAGGTCAATAACATGAGGAGGAGCTGCAAGGAAAGTTCAATCGACCGGAGTTATAAGAAATATTCAATCGACTCAAGGCAGAACATCAGTAATCATACCAGGGTTGGAAGTAACGACATCTTCCATCTCTTGATCATCGTCCTTGGCGGAGATCTCAGAAGTAGAAGCACTGCAAATTTCGAAAGTCAGCCAGTTGGCTCAATGAATCGACCAAGGATCTGTCCACGGTCGACAAAGGAAAACAAGTTCTATTATTACCCAGAAATGGTGGGGACAGTCATCTTCATCCTAGGCAGGGCCTTGGGTGGCTTGGACGGCGTTGCGCGTGGGTGCTTGGGAGCTTTTTCCGTCGGCGTAGGAGAAGAGGTCCGAGGGCGTTTCGACGACTGCCCAACAGGAGCAGTCGCCTTACCACGTTCCCACGCGGGGTCGTGTGTAAGGTTGGATCGCCTCTCCGAGCGGGGGGGTTCAACATCCTCCTCCTCCTCTTCGCTGGAGTCGACGTCGTCGTCTCCCTCTCCTTCGCCGTCAGATTCCCACTCGCCTTGTTCATCTCCACTTTCGCCTCCGCTCGCCTTCCCTTCCTCGGCCTGCTCCTGTGCTCCGTTGGGTGTCGAGTACATCTCAGTAGTTGCCTGGAGAACAACAGACAAGGCAAAAGTCAATCGACCGATTCAAAGAGGACTAATGAAGAAAGCAAGATCTCAGTCGGGAACATAAGGTCAGACCTGGTCCACTTCGTACGTGTTGTCAAGTGGAGGAACCCTCCTGGCTCCTTGGGGGTTGTCTTTGTACCCTGTGATGCTCGACAGCCACCCTTCCAGCATCTCATCAGTGACCTCCTCTGGGTGAATCTGAGTGGTGTCTTCAAGACCCGAGTACAGCCACATCGGGTGGTCACGAGCCTGGAGCGGTTGGACGCGCCTCCGAAGGAAGACCTCCAGCAAATCCATGCCGGTCACACCCTCGTGGACAAGCTGAACCACTCGACCAACCAGCACTTTGACTTGCGCCTTTTCTTCTGGCGCCACTTTCAGAGAAGCAGGTTTTTGAGCTCGGTCCAGAGAGAAAGGGGGAAGCCCAGTCGACTGTCCTGGGGTCACCTGGTCTTTACAGTAAAACCAGGTCGACTGCCAACCACGGACCGACTCGGGGAAAGTGATAGACAGAAAAGAACTTTTTCCCCTCATCTGGATCGCCAGGCCCCCGCACAGTTGGATCACTTGTGTCCGTTCGTCACTCGACTTGGCCTTCTTTACCGATTGGGAGCGACAAGTGAAGATATGCTTAAAGAGTCCCCAATGAGGGCGGCAACCAAAGAAACCCTCACACAAGGAAACGAAAGTAGCAAGATACACGATGGAATTGGGAGTGAAGTGATGGAGCTGCGCTCCAAAGAAGTTCAAAAAGATCCGGAAAAAAGGATGAGGAGGTAGAGAAAATCCGCGATCGATGTGAGTGGCGAGGAGGACGCACTCACCGTCAAGAGGCTGGGTTCGACTTCTTTCCCCAGAAGACGCGCAGCTTCGTGGGGAATGACCCCCCCTCAACCATATCATCAAGATCCTCCTGCTGAATCACAGATGGCATCTAGTCGCCCTGGATCCAATCCTTGGACAGAGCAGTCCTCGAGGAAGACCCGCCCCGAGCAGACTTCTTCCCCTTCCCCTGCACCGCTGCCTTCTTCACGCGCTCCAGAGCGGACGTCTTGTCCTTCACCATCGTCGCCGGCGAAGCTCGAACAGACCTACGACGCTAGGGTGAGAGCGGAGGTGGCAGAGAACCTTGAGAAGGGAGAAGGAAAAGAGAGAGCACACTGTTCGGGAGTCCCGAGCCAGCAGTTTATAAGAGGTCGCACCCGAGTGGCTGACTAGTAGGCCCGGGCAATCTTGTCAAATCCTGCAGCAGACGCACGTGCGGTACGTGGCGAAAAAGGTGGCGCGGAAATCGAGGAGCTTCCGCCTTATCACATCCGATTACTGCGGCCGCCCCCGTCCCCCGCGCTTCCCGAAGTTCAAATCCCGTAAAATCCGCGGGTTGCAGAACAATTCGTCAGACAAAAGATCCCTTTCACGCCATCACTCGGAACTTCACAAGTAAGGAAATTCACTCGACAAACGGCCTAGAATGGATCAAGGCGACTGAAAGAGGTTGACGACGTCATCCGTGATAATTGATCCAAGACAAGGCGCTCATGTAGCACAGAGAACCAGCCGGAAGGGTCCCCAACTCTTTCCACTCAAACCTCGATCAATTCGGGGGCTAATGATGAAGCTACGTACCTAGGGTAGGGGCATGGACCTGTCCTAAGTACCCTACCCAAGGACATCCCTAGAGGAAGTCACCTTTCAATCGACTTGGAGGTGTCCCACTCGACGGGTTCAAGACACTCGACCACGAAGCTATCACTCGACTTCGAAGCCAACCACTCGACTGCCAGGAGTTCTACAGTCACTCCGCAGGCAAACGTTCGGTCATTAAGTAGCTCTTATGGTCATTATAGCACTTTATTAGGGGTGTTACCAGTAATGCCAGCCTTAATGTACTTTAAACCCTGCATTACTGAGGGCTGGAGGGGCCTGGCGAACTCTATATAAGCCACCCCCTCCTCAGTATCAAGGGTTCGCACCCCTGTTATTCTTACACACATAATCCAGTCGACCGCCTCCGGGCACCGAGACGTAGGGCTTTTACTTCCTCCGAGAAGGGCCTGAACTCGTAATCCTCGTGTGCTTACAACTCCTGCATAGCTAAGATCTAGCCTCTCCATACTTACCCCCCTACATCACTTTCAGACTTAGAACCACGACAGGCAGCCCAGACAGGGGGGCCTTTGGTCCCGGTTGGTGGCACCAACCGGGACCAAAAGGCTTCCACGCGTCAGCAGCTGGCTGGAGCTGAGGTTTTTCTTTTTTTTTAAAAAAAAGTGGCTGTTTTAGGGGTTTAGGGGGCTATTTTTAGGTTGTTATTAGCTAGCTAATAGAGAGAAGTGTCCTCTCTTATATCTTCATCCTTGGTTTACCAACGCTACTGCTATGTTCATTTCACCCGCAGATATATAATAACTCATGCATGCTCACATCATACATCATCATATATAATAACAAGTCCTACTAAAATCAAGCATCATCATACAACTTCTACTCGTTATTAATAATAAGTCATACGATCATCATCCTCATAGTCATTGAACCCAACAACCCTACCTAATTGTTCTTAGCACACATGATCATCAGTATCAGGTAGGACCTAAACACACTTAAGGTAAAATAGCATAAAACAATATAGACCCTGACTCTCCATTATGAAGAATGGAGATCATCTTGTCTCCAATTCTTGAGCCTCGCTTCCTTTTGCTTCCAACAAGCTCCTTACGACTGTCCATACATTTTTTCCATTCTTTGATTGTCATGTCTCCACTTCTTCTAGAAATCCGGTATGGACAGTTGAGATTCGTAGGATGACCTGGATATATGTTCAAAACACGAAGGCTGCCGCCATTATGATACATCAAATGAGGCACACAATCCTCTGGGATTCTCTGTTGAAAAACATAGTAATAACTTCGTAGTTAGCAATGATGTACTAGTTTTAGAAGTGTGCAAAAAGATGCACGGATGTCGTAATAGTAAAAAATCTTACCAGGGTATCTCCATGGTAGTTACCATAGTTCAACACATGCACTAGTGGCACATATTGACCATAATGTTGAGGAGTTCGATTGTAGATATTGTAATTCTCAAGATCATTACAAAATCCAACCAGATGAGTTTTCTCCTTGTAAGTTAACTCAGAGCCATCGGTGTAGTAAGTTCTATCTACCATCTTCTGCACATTCTTTGATACTTCAAAATAAGCTGTCAACTATTTTGAAATGAACAATATAAATTAGTTAATAATTAACTATGTTTGAGAAACTCACATAGCGGTAGAACTGGAGGAGTATCAACAAGGACCCAAATGTCCATATTGTCTTGCTTGATTTCAGGATCACCAAGATCCATGGTGACAAGCATACCCTCATCAAAACCATACAATTTGCAAAATGCTTCCCAATTTTTGCAACCAAAATGGGTTACGCTCTCAGCATTATACAACTTTACTTCAAAATCCACATCATGATGGGTCCTTAGGTGAATTTTCTTCGTTTCAAAATTTTCATGGTCTTCAAAATCCATCCTCTCCAAGACATAGCGTCTTGCATGGCATGGAATAAACTATACTCGAATTGTAAAAGATGAAAATTACACGTTGAAATAGTTGAAGTCATGCTTAATTATGAAAAAAACACTTGTGATCGCTGCGTACCGTTTCAACTTCGAAGGTCTCCTCGAGCTTAATGCTAAAGCGCCGACCATTGTCCAGGTGAGGCCTGTCGCACTGACCTCGATCGTCGTGGCACCAGTCGCACTCCCCCGAGAGACTTCCGTCGTCCAATGATGACATTTCCTATATGTTCATAATTCAGAGACTAAATTAGATCATTATTATTCAACTAATCATATGCATATGCCTTGCATAGTGCTCTCCAATTTGAGCATTCAATAAGAAAAATCAAATCGCAAAATAAAGTAGTATTCAAATTAGGATGCCTTCAATTATAAGAAAAACTACATCATCTCCATGTGTCCGTACATCGAATATTATCACTAATACACGTCGAATACTATATATCATACATATCACCAGTACAGCTAGAACCGTAGCGCCCGACGGGTATCGGCGCGGGCGGTGGACACCCAAAGGGAAGGAACCATCACAGGATCATAGCTCCAGTGAGATCCCTGAAGAACGTGCCCGGTATTCTCGAACCTGCCCTCCATCGCAACCATGTAGCGACGGACGTGCTCGTCCTCCTCGCTGACACGATGATGTACCACCTCCGCGGTGTCCGAAAGCCTCGACACCGTCACTGGCCCACGCGACCGCCACCAAACAAGGATCGGGTCAACAACGGGCTAGCTCCTCACCAAGCTACGCCCCCCGGAAGGTAGCGCCTCCCAGTACCACCCCGGCGGAGCCCAGTCCCGGACATGGCCCATCTGGTCAAGCAGGTGTCGTCCTCCACCGACTCGACAACAAGGATGCGGGATAGGCATCGTCCACGTCGATGCGGGAATAATTGCTTTAACTAAAAAATAAACTAGTTCTATTAATTTTCTTGCTAAAAATAAACTACTCCTATATATAGTAAATAAACTAGTTTTCTTAAACCAACCAGTTCAACTACTACTAATATAAGCACTTAATTACTATAAATAAAATAAACTAGTACTAACTAAAAATAAACTACTTGTATATATAGTAAAATAAAGTAGTACTTATTAAATCAACTAATTCAACTACTAATTAAACTAGTTCAAAGCACTAACCTAGAATGTACTATCCTAAAATGCACTAACAGTAGAACTAATAACCTCAAATGCATTAAATCAACTAACATTAAATGTAACCTTAAATATACATAAATTGACAAAAAAATCTATGAACAAAAAAAATCATACATCAATTCATACATATCAATGGATCACATAAAAATATATGA
>NC_057812.1:17232832-17233460 GCF_018294505.1 Triticum aestivum
GACTAAAGGGTGCCTTTGGTCTCGGTTGGTGCCACCAACCGGGACCAAAGGCCTTGTGCTGCTGCGGCGTCAAAAGTTTAGTCCCACCTCGCTTGTTGAGAGGGGTGCATAGTGGTTTATAAGCCCCACTGCCGCACCCCTCTCGAGCTCCTCTCCATTGCAGGCTTACGGGCCTAATTGTCACTGCTATGCATTTGGGCCTACTGGGCCTCCTGCGGGCCTGAATCCTGGCCCATGGATGGGTTTCTAGTCGTATTCAGGCCGTGGGGGGCCAGTAGATGGCATTTTTTTCTTTTTTCTATTTATTTTTTCGTTTCTACTTAGAACTAAATACTTATAGTTTTTTAGTGATTTCTTTTTTCTTTTAGGTCACAAAAATTATAAACTTTCTGTTAGTGCCATTAGCTTTAAAATTTGAATAGTTTAAATTTGAATTTTTTAAAATTTGTGTGAATCACTAGTTTATGAATCACTAGTTTACTAAATTTGTGTGAAAACACTTTGTAGAATAGTTAAAATATATTTTTGAGTCAATCTTTTTCCTGCTATTTAATAGTAGGTGGCACTTTTTTGTTTTGTAGTGATTTCTTTTTTATTTTAGGTCACAAAATTTGTTTATGAATAGTTT
>NC_057812.1:17233649-17243787 GCF_018294505.1 Triticum aestivum
CACTAGTTTACTAAATTTGTGTGAAAACACTTTGTAGAATAGTTAAAATTGATTTTTGAGTCAATCTTTTTCCTACTATTTAATAGTAGGTGGCACTTTTTTTGTTTTGTAGAGATTTCTTTTTTATTTTAGGTCACAAAATTTGTTTATGAATAGTTAAAATTTGAATAGTTTAAATTTGAATTTTTTAAAATTTGTGTGAATCACTAGTTTACTAAATTTGTGTGAAAACACTTTGTAGAATAGTTAAAATTGATTTTTGAGTCAATCTTTTTCCTGCTATTTAATAGTAGGTGGCACTTTTTTTGTTTTGTAGTGATTTCTTTTTTATTTTAGGATTTATAAAATCAAAAACTCAAAAAAATACCTTGCTGCAATTTATTTATCTTTACCTTATTTTACACGTTTACTTATCTTTTATACCTATCTCTAACAGACCTCAAATTATAAACTTTTTGTTAATGCCATTAGTTTTCAAATTTGAAAACACTTTGTGTATTATATTTACTATGTACAATCTTTCTCCACAGAGATACCAAAAATTATAAACTTTCTGTTAGCGCCATTAGTTTTCAAATTAGAATAGTTAAAATTTGAATTCTTTGAAATTTGTGTGAATCTCAAATTTGTGATTAACTTTACTAAAAAAATGAACATAGATGCGCCTATAGAGAAAATTCAACCTAAATTCATAATCAATTTCTATGAATTTCAGAGAAATTCATTATGAATTTAGGTCAAATTTCCTGTATAGGGGCATCTATTTTCATTTTGAGAGGAGCTCAACAAGGCAGAGAGGGATGGGCTTATAAACCAGTGTGGGCGCCCTTTGGTTGGTGAGGTGGGACTAAACTGTGAATCGCAACAAGGATCGACCATTTAGTCCCGGTTGGTGGCACGAACCGGGACTAAAGGGGAGCCTTTGGTCCCAGTTCAGGCCACCAACCGGGACTAGTGGTGGTGGGCCAGGAGCCAGGCCCATTGGTCCCGGTTCGTCCCGCCAACCGGGACCAAAAGGTCCAGACGAACTGGGACCAATGGCCCACGTGGCCCGGGCGGCCCCCTGGGCTCACGAACCGGGACCAATGCCCCCATTGGTCCCGGTTCTGGTCTGAACCGGGACTAATGGGCTCCCCGGCCTGGACCGTTGCCCCCTTTTATACTAGTGCTTGTTTGTTATTGAACCAAGTGATGAAGGGGAAGAACAAGGGGAAGAAAAAGAAAAATCAACTCCCGGTGCTGTAATGAAGCACTGGAACTGTGAGGACACAAGTAATGATATAGTTTTGCATCTTAATTTATTGCTATGGCTGGAACGAGCAATTGTTTTGCCACTGATTTGATGCCACTCTTAAAGTAATATGTAATTATCTCTACTTGTGCAAACAGGGATCTTCTTTTAAGATACCATATATTTTAGTGGAACTGCACAAGAAGATGTTAGAAACATTAGACTAATCGAGGAGTATATAGTAAGCATGGCCACCACCGTAGATAGCAACAGATGGTTCTGGAGAATTGGTTCATCTGTATGCTCTACACAATAAGCCTCCTGACAAAGGTTGGTACTCGCCCACTGATTTCATCCATATGATTGAGCTTTGTCATCTCTATTGGTGTTGTGCTACTGTTTAGATACTTTCATGAAAAAGTGGTATTGTCCTTGAGAAGTGCTTCATATGTGATGTTTTAAATATTTCCTTTCCTTTTTTTCGAGCAAACAGTGATGCTAGCATTTAGTAGTTCTCTTGTCTTTGCACAACAGGATCATCTTCCTCTGAAGAAGAATATGAAGTACGTGAAGTGACTAGTTCCGATTATGCCAGGATGAAGAAGCCCTATCTATCTTATCATCAGAAGGAGCAGTTGAAGGATGGTTACATTACTCCCCACAAGACCAAACTAACTTCAGCTCAGAAGGACTGACAAAATCTCCATTTTTTTTCTGTGATGCACGAGTACAATGTTGTTCTAGGATTATTTCTGGTGAGTTCCATTATTCTAAAAGTGTGCTCTACATGGACCATGTATGTGCCTATTGAAACTGTCAATTCATAGTACACTTTGCTCTATACTAATCACTTTTTTGTATTTGTGCAAACAGGGGTGCTCAGCTTGATTTCAAAGGGAAGTGCACAAAATGTTCATGAATACATCGAATGATTCATTTCCACCACAAGAAAGGAGGTGCCGATAAGTTCAAGGCGTTGCAACATATAAGGGCGAAATCATACAAGCTATGCGCGGATTTGGTTGATTTTGGTGGAACTGCACAAAAAGAACAGTTGGTTTATTTAGCACGAGGTGCCATGTCAATGTCCGAACTGATGGCAAACCCTGCCCATTCCACAAACGTAGGCATTTGATATTTTGGAATGGGACAACCTTGTCAAATTTTGCTCATTGATTTTAGCAAGACATGCGTTTGATATTTTTGAATGGGACGCCCTTTGCTGTCAGCAGCGTCGATCAATTTTTTCTTTATTCTTTAGTTGTGAAGTAAATATTGCGTCTGACATGTGAGTCGCTGAGATGCATAATCATCGATTGTTTTGAATGTTCTCTATGAATTGCCAGGCCTGTGTGTTTGATTGCAATGTTTCCTGACATCACGGTCCCACAACATTGTCAACCTATGTAGTAGTCAATAAACGAGAGAATAACACAAGAAGCGGCCGACAACTGGGACCAAGCAGCTCGAGCAGTATTTTTGTTTTTGAGGTGTGAGCACTGCAGAGTTTTTCGATGTTTAGCCCAGATATTAATTTGTCTCCTCTGAACAACAACAAAAACATCACTGCAGGTATTAACTGGGCGGGCTGTGGCCCGTCTAGCCCAGGCCAGATATCCAACCCAGATATTAATTTTTTTTCAAGCTGAAAATGGCTAGCCCAGCTATACTGATGTAGGGTGGAACCCTAGATGGCTGATCTTTCACGAAAGGAGCGAGATCCCTCGAAGAACACGATGAACACGGGGAAGAACGGGGATAAAACACGAGAGAATCACTCAACCAACAAGAAATAGATCACACATGCGCTAGAGCGATGAACACAAAGAGTTACACGATGATCCAAGGTCAACAAAGGACGATATAGAGTAACCGGTTCTTCGCCTAGAAGGAGGTCTTAATGGGGCCACCCAAGTGGGGGTCTTGAATCCAAGGATCTTCTCCGAAGAGGGGCCGCAGTCTCTCTCGAGGAGGAGATCGGTATGGATGAGCGAAGCTCTATCTCACATATGAGCTAAACCAACGCTAACCCTAGAAAGAGGAAGGGGATGAAGTATATATAGTCTAGGGGGGCGAGAGGGTACATGGGAAAAGCCCTTTCACTGTTCACGGTCAGGCAAGGCCGGATGTCCGGGCCTCGGGCCGGATGTTCGGGCCTTCAGGAGCTGCCAGATTTCTGGGCTGTGGGGGTCGGATGTCCGGGCTGGCGCGCAGAACTTCTGTGGTCGCTGGTGCGGGGTGGCGGATTTCCGGGCTGGGGGCCGGATGTCCGGGGCTTCGCGGAAGTTCGGATGTCCGGGGTTCGGTCCGGATGTCCGGGCTGAGGTGGTCAACCTACGGGTGTTTTCTGGCGCCGGATATCCAGGCTGGGGGGCCGGATGTCCGGGGGTTCCGGAGGAGCCGGATGTCCGGGCTTGGGGGCCGGATGTCCCGGCCCTGGTGCTTCCTTTGCCTCCTTCCGGAGGTTCTCTTCACCCGTGTACTTGGCGGCTTGTCCGTGTTCACATGCATCTTCAGGGGGCTCCTCTTGACACCTGATCATGCATAGCATATCGGATTTAGGTAGTAGCCATGCCTCGAGTGGGTCATATGTGATATCACTAAGGAAAGAAGTCACCTCGTTCTCGAGAGCTCTAGCTCGTGCTCGAGTCATGGGTCCTCTTGGCTCTTGATGAGACGGTTGTAGGTCCATGGGGATGATCGTGGGATGCTCCGCATCATCTCCCCTCCCTTGGGAAAGATCCGACCTCGGATCGAAATCCTCATCACCATGGTACGGGGAGAGATCTTTGATGTTGAAGATGTCGCTCACGGAGTACTTGTCGCGTGGGATGTCGATCTTGTATGTATTGTTGTTGTAGCGTGCAAGCACCTTGAAGGGTCCATCCGCTCGGGGTAGTAGCTTGGACTTGCGTTCATTGGGGAAACGATCATTGCGAAGGTGTAGCCACACAAGATCTCCAACATGGAACATCATGGGTTGCTTGTTGACGTTGAGCTTGGTCGCGAGTCGTTGTACTTGGCGCTCGATGGTGCTCCTTGTATCTTCATGCATCTTCTTGAGGAAGTTGGCTCGGGCACTCACGTCCATGTTTGTGCGTTCTTGAAGCGGTAGAGGTAGGATGTCCAATGGGGACAATGGATTGAGGCCATAGACGACCTCGAAGGGGGACTTGCCGGTGGTCGAATGTCTTTCTCGGTTGTAGGTGTACTCGGCGATTGGTAGGCATTCTTCCCACTCCTTGATGTTCTTCTTGATCAACACGCGTAGGAGGGTGGAGAGCGTACGGTTGGTCACCTCCGTTTGGCCATCGGTTTGTGGATGGTATGCCAAAGAGAACAAGAGCTTGATTCCGAGCTTGGCGCACAAGGTCTTCCAAAAGTAACTCAAGAACTTGATGTCGCGGTCCAAGACAATCGTCTTTGGCACTCCATGAAGGCGCAAGATTTCCCTACAAAACAAATTTGCAACATGTGAAGCATCGTCTATCTTGTTGCAAGGAATTAAATGAGCCATTTTGGAGAAACGGTCCACAACAACAAAAACGGAATCCTTGCCATTTCGAGCTCTTGGCAAACCAAGCACAAAGTCCATGCTAATATCTTCCCATGGTTGATATGGAATTGGAAGTGGCATATAGAGGCCATGAGATTGGGCTTTAGACTTAGCTTTGCGACATGTAGAACAACGGTTGGTGAAGCGATTGACGCCGCGATGCATCTTGGGCCAAAAGTAATTCTTGGAGAGCGTAGCAAATGTCTTGTCGCGTACAAAGTGTCCCATGAGTCCGCCTCCATGAGATTCCTGCAAAAGCAACAAACGCAAAGAGGACTCGGGGATGCAAAGTTTGTTAGCTCTCATAAGATATCCATCTTTGATGTAGTATCGATCCCAAGAAGTATGCGTCAAACACTTGGCATATGGAATAGCAAAAGTAGGATCATGCTCATACAAGTCTTTGATATGCTCAAAACCAATGACATTCAACTCAAGTGTAGTGACAAGCATGCATATACGGGAAAGCGCATCCGCCACAATATTTTCTTTACCCTTAATGTACTTGATGACATAAGGAAATGACTCAATGAATTCACTCCATTTAGCATGACGCTTGTTCAACTTAGTTTGACCCTTAAGGTATTTAAGTGTTTCATGGTCGGTATGGATGATGAACTCATGTGGGCGAAGGTAATGTTCCCATTCATGCAAAACTCGCACTAAAGCATATAGCTCTTTGTCATAGATGGGGTAATTGAGTTGCGCTCCGGAGAGTTTCTCACTAAAGTATGCAATGGGGCACTTCTCTTGCATTAACACACCTCCTATACCATTACCACTAGCATCGCAATGAATTTTGAAAGGTTTGTCAAAGTTGGGTAATGCAAGCACGGGAGCATGAGTAAGCAAATTCTTAAGCTCATTGAAAGCAATATCTTGTGATGGTCCCCAAACAAATGGTGCATTTTTCTTACTCAAAGCATGTAAAGGTGAAGCAATGGTGCTAAAATCCTTCACAAATCTACGGTAGAAACCGGCTAAACCAAGAAAACTACGCACTTGTTGCAAATTGGTTGGTTGGGGCCAATTTTTAATAGCATTGATCTTAGTTTCATCAACATGAACACCCTTAGAAGAAACTACAAAACCCAAGAAAACAAGCTTATCAACACCAAATAGGCATTTTTCCATATTAGCATAAAGTTGCTCTTTTCGAAGAGTTTGTAGCACTGTGCGAAGGTGGGTGACATGCTCTTTGAGAGATTTGCTAAACACAAGGATATCGTCGAAGTAGACAACAACAAATTCACCAATGTAAGGGCGAAACACGTAATGCATAAGACGCATGAAAGTACCGGGTGCTTCCGATAAACCCATAGGCATGACTGACCGAACTTAGTTTTGAAAGCGGTTTTCCATTCATCACCCTCTTGTATGCGTATTTGATAGTAACCACTTTTAAGATCAATTTTGGAAAAGATAGTGGCACCGCTAAGTTCATCAAGCATGTCATCAAGGCATGGAATGGGGTAACGATATCGAACGGTGATAGCATTGATAGGTCTACAATCGGAGCACATGCGAAAGCTACCGTCACGTTTTGGCACAAGAATGACTGGTACGGCACAAGGACTCAAACTTTCACGCACATGTCCATGGTCTATGAGATGCTTTACTTGCCTTTGTATTTCTTTTGTTTCTTCGGGGTTGACAAGGTATGGTTCTTTGTTGGGAAGCGGCGCTCCGGGGATGAGATCAATTTGGTGCTCAATGCCTCGTAGTGGAGGTAGGTCCGGAGGTAGCTCATCGGGGAAAACATCTTGGAATTCCTGCAATAGAGAAGATAACACCAAAGGTAGATCGTGAGAGTTGTTAGCTTTTGTGACCTCGTCCTTGCACAATAGGACATAGTGTAGGACACTTGATGGGTTCTCACACACTTCTCTCATCTCACGTTTGGTGGCAAAGAGAACTAAGTTTTTCTTGTCGCACATCATGGAGGCACTCAATTTGGGTTTGTGGCGCTCACTCTCTTTTTGGTGGTTCGCTCTCTCACTATTTTCTCCACGATGGGTGGCTTGCTTGTCGGCGAGCACTTGGCTTGGAGACATAGGACGTAGCACAAACTCTTTCCCTTTCATCTTGAAGCTATAGTGATTTGTACGCCCATTGTGAATGACACGTCGGTCAAATTGCCATGGTCGTCCAAGGAGGAGGTGGCAAACGGTCATCGGAAGGACATCACATTCCAATGTGTCTTCATAGGCACCGATCTTGAAAGAGACTTGTACTCTATGCTCGACTTGTATGGTGCCGGTGTCGCTTAGCCATTGAACCTTGTAGGGGTGAGGGTGCTTCATCTTGACCAATTGGAGCTTGGAGCATAGTTCTTCACTTGCTAAGTTGTGGCAACTACCTCCATCGATGATGACCTTGACGGAACGTCCATTGATGCCGGCCTTTGTGTGGAAGATATGGCATCTTTGATCTTTGTCTTGTTGATGTTGAAGAGTCAAGACCTTGGAGACAACAAGAGCGGGGCTTGAATCTTCATCGCAAAACACTTGGTCATCTTCATCTTCATTGTTTACTTGTCGGTGCATGGCCACTTGCTCAAGAGCTTCCATTTCTCCTTCGCTCATGGAGTCATAGGTTCCGTCGTCGTTGAGGATCATGGTTCGCTTGTTTGTGCACTCGAAGGACTTGTGGCCTCGGCCGCCGCATGTGAAACATTTGATAGAACTTGTCTTGACGGTCTCATTGTTTGGAGTAGATGATAATGAAGCTTTCTTGAAGTTGCTTGTTGTAGGAGGACGACTTGAGCTTGTCGAAGCTTTCTTGTAACTTGACTTGTCGCCGTTGCTTGTAGAAGGCTTGGTTGAGGTAGAAGGTGTTGGAGTCGTCAAAGCTTGATTGTTGGAGAGGCCATAAGACTTGGATGAGAACTTGGCATACTTGAAGTCGTCTTGCACTTGCCGTTCCGCTTTGGTAGCTTGATGCACTAGCTCGATGAGGTTCGAGTATGGTTGGAAATCGGCAATCTTCTTGATAGGATGATTGAGTCCATTCAAGAACCGTGCCATAGTTTGCTCATCATCTTCCTTGACGTTGGCTCGTATCATGGCAATCTCCATTTCCTTGTAGTACTCTTCAATGCTCTTGGTTCCTTGTTTGAGTTGTTGAAGTTTCTTGAAGAGGTCGCGGTTGTAGTAGTTTGGCACAAACCGTGCTCTCATGACATCCTTCATTTGTCTCCAAGTGGTGATGGGTGGTTCACCTCTTGCCGCTCGGCGCTCGATGACTTGCTCCCACCAAATGAGGACGTAGTCTTGGAATTCAAGGGATGCCATCGCGATCTTCTTTTCTTCTTCGTAGTTGTGCAAGCGTTGTCAACCTTCAATGCCCATGAGATGTACTCTTCGGGGTCATTGCTTCCATTGAACTTGGGCATGGTGAACTTTAGCTTGCCATAACGTTGCTCTTCATTGTGTTGGGGTCGTGGATGATGACGCCCATGTCGTTGAGGATAGACGTTGTTATCGTGCTCTTGGCGAAGTTGGTTGTCTTCCTCATGTTGCTCTTGGCGAGGAGGGTTGTCAACCTCATGTTGCTCTTGGCGAGGATTGGGTCCATTATCTTCTTGCTCTCAATGGACTTGACGTTCTTGTCTCGCTTGAGGAGAAGCTTGTCTATCTTGACGAGGAGGTTGTCTATCTTGACGAGGAGGTTGTCGAGGCAGACGTGCTTGGTAAATCCTTTCTTGAGCTTCATCGCGAAGTGCTTCTTGATGTAGTCGAGCTTGTCGGCCACGGTTGGCTACGGCACGACTTGAGTCACGAAGGGCACGTTGCACCTCAAATGCTTGAGCTTCACGTAGTCGTTGTTGTTCTTGGTGTTCCGCCTCGTCGTCTTGTGCATCTTGATGTTGGCGCGCCCGCTCCTCTTGTTCTTGTTGTCGTAGACGTTGCCGTTCTTGTGCTTGTGCGAAAGCCGCTTGGTTTTGGCGATGTCGATGCTCTTGAGAATCGGTGTCGTGTAGAGGATTGCGGTTAGCTTGACGATCTTGACGCGCGGCACAACGAAGAGTATTCGATGTCGGTGTACTTGAACCGGAGATTGTGTCGTCGGAGTGTCGACTTGAGCGGCTCCTTCTTGACGAAGTCGAAGGAGTAGAACGAAGCAATAGAGCTCGTATCTCGTCCATTCTTGCGTCATTCTCAAGCTTGTGTTCGTCGAGCTTGTTGTCGAAGTAATCCCTTGTACGATTCTCGGATTGTTGTAGGTCGGTGGCGAGATTGTCGATGCGGTCGCCCAAAGCAAGTTGTTCTTGATGCAAATCTCGTTGTGCACCAAATAGTTGATTCTTGGTGACGAAAGAAGACATGTCGTCGTCTTGCTCCAATAAGAGTGGGTTGGTAGAAGTACTTGGCCTATCCATAATTCCAAACAAAGATATGTGAGTGGGAGAAAGGAAAGAACCAATATCCAATGTACCTTGACCGATGTTGACAATGGATCAAAGATGACTCCAATGTGTAGCAAGGAAATAGCACAATTGGTACCAATTCTTGTCGGTTCTCACACCTACACAAGTAAAAGCTTATGGTGGAGCTCGGTTAGGATGGTGGCAAAAAATTTGATGCAATTGTAAGTGAGACTCAATAATGTTGGAAAAGATGCACAAATTTGCAAATGCAACAAGTAAACCAATAGCAAGATATGGTACACGGAAACACACACGCAAATAGATAAGACGGGGTTATGCAACCAAGGATGAGCCAAAATGTGGAATTCACCAAGATGCTCTTATTGCACAACACTAGAGAGACGCTAGCACAATTGCAAAATAGGGGGATACGAACTTGTGCACAACCTACTAAGCAAAAATGCAATGACTTCTATCCCAAGTATGCTATATGTATGATGTTCCTGTTGGGGAACATAGTAATTTCAAAAAAATTCCTACGCACATGCAAGATCATGGTGATGCACAGCAACGAGAGGGGAGAGTGTTGTCTACGTACCCACGCAGACCGACTACGGAAGCATTGACACAACATAGAGGAAGTAGCCGTACGTCTTCCCGATCCGACCGATCCAAGCACCGTTACTCCGGCACCTCCGAGTTCTTAGCACACGTACAACTCGATGACAATCCCCGGGCTCCGATCCAGCAAAGCATCGGGGAAGAGTTCCGTCAGCACGATGGCGTGGTGACGATCTTGATGTTCTACCGTCGCAGGGCTTCGCCTAAGCACTGCTACAATATAATCGAGGTGGAATATGGTGGCAGGGGGCACCGCACACGGCTAAGGAACGATCTCAAGGATCAACTTGTGTGTCTAGAGGTGCCCCCTGCCTCCGTATATAAAGGATCCAAGGGGAGGGGCTGGCCGGCCAAGGGGGGC
>NC_057812.1:17243991-17285362 GCF_018294505.1 Triticum aestivum
CTAGTTGGAATAGGACTCCTTGAGGGGGGGGGGAAGAGAGAGAGGGGGGCCGGCCACCTCTCCTAGTCCTAATAGGACTAGGGGAGGGGGGAGGCGCGCGGCCACCTTGGACTGCCCCTTTCTCCTTTCCACTAAAGCCCACTAATGCCCATATAGCTCCCGGGGGGTTCCGGTAACCTTCCGGTACTCCGGTAAAATACCGATTTCACCCGGAACACTTCCGATATCCAAACATAGGCTTCCAATATATCAATCTTTATGTCTCAACCATTTCGAGACTCCTCGTCATGTCCGTGATCACATCCGGGACTCCGAACTAACTTCGGTACATCAAAATGCATAAACTCATAATAACTGTCATCGTAACGTTAAGCGTGCGGACCCTACGGTTCGAGAATAATGCAGATATGACTGAGACACATCTCCGTTCAATAACCAATAGCGGGACCTGGATGCCAATATTGGCTCCTACATATTCTACGAAGATCTTTATCGGTCAGACCGCATAACAACATACGTTGTTCCCTTTGTCATCGGTATGTTACTTGCCTGAGATTTGATCGTCAGTATCCAATACCTAGTTCAATCTCGTTACCGGCAAGTCTCTTTACTCGTTCCATAATACATCATCCCGCAACTAACTCATTAGTTGCAATGCTTGCAAGGCTTAAGTGACGTGCATTACCGAGAGGGCCCAGAGATACCTCTCCGACAATCGGAGTGACAAATCCTAATCTCGAAATATGCCAACCCAACATGTACCTTTGGAGACACCTGTAGAGCACCTTTATAATCACCCATTTACGTTGTGACGTTTGGTAGCACACAAAGTGTTCCTCCGGCAAACGGGAGTTGCATAATCTCATAGTCATAGGAACATGTATAAGTCATGAAGAAAGCAATAGCAACATACTAAACGATCGGGTGCTAAGCTAATGGAATGGGTCATGTCAATCAGATCATTCACCTAATGATGTGATCTCGTTAATCAAATAACAACTCTTTGTTTATGGTTAGGAAACATAACCATCTTTGATTAACGAGCTAGTCAAGTAGAGGCATACTAGTGACACTCTGTTTGTCTATGTATTCACACATGTATTATGTTTCCGGTTAATACAATTCTAGCATGAATAATAAACAGTTATCATGATGTAAGGAAATAAATAATAACTTTATTATTGCCTCTAGGGCATATTTCCTTCAGTCTCCCACTTGCACTAGAGTCAATAATCTAGATCACATCACCATGTGATTAACATCGATAGTTCACATCATCATGTGATTAACACCCATAGTTCACATCGCCATGTGTCCAACACCCAAAGGGTTTACTAGATTCAGTAATCTAGTTCACATCGCTATGTGATTAACACCCAAAGAGTACTAAGGTGTGATCATGTTTTGCTTGTGAGAGAATTTTAGTCAACGGGTCTGCCACATTCAGATCCACATGTATTTTGCAAATTTCTATGTCAACAATGCTCTGCATGGAGCTACTCTAGCTAATTGCTCCCACTTTCAATATGTATCTAGACCGAGACTTAGAGTCATCTAGATTAGTGTCAAAACTTGCATCGGCCTAACCCTTTACGACGAACCTTTTTGTCACGTCCATAATCGAGAAACATATCCTTATTTCACTAAGGATAATTCTGACCGCTGTCCAGTGATCTACTCCTAGATCACTATTGTACTCCCTTGCCAAATCAGTGCAGGGTATACAATAGATCTGGTATACAGTATGACATACTTTATAGAACCTATGGCCAAGGCATAGGGAATGACTTTCATTCTCTTTCTATCTTCTGCCGTGGTCGGGATTTGAGTCTTACTCAATTTCACACCTTGTAATACAGGCAGGAACTCTTTCTTTGACTGTTCCATTTTGAACTACTTCAAAATCTTGTCAAGGTATGTACTCATTGAAAAAACTTATCAAGCATTTTGATCTATCTCCATAGATCTTGATGCTCAATATGTAAGCAGCTTCACCGAGGTCTTTCTTTGAAAAACTCCTTTCAAACACTCCTTTATGCTGTGCAGAAAAATTCTACATTATTTCCGATCAACAATATGTCATTCACATATACTTATCAGAAATGTTGTAGTGCTCTCACTCACTTTCTTGTAAATACAGGCTTCACCGCAAGTCTGTATAAAACTATATGCTTTGATCAACTTATCAAAGTGTATATTCCAACTCCGAGATTCTTGCACCAGTCCATAGATGGATCGCTGGAGCTTGCATATTTAGTTAACACCTTTAGGATCGACAAAACCTTCTAGTTGCATCGTATACAACTCTTCTTTAGTAAATTCATTAAGGAATGCAGTTTTGTTTATCCGTTTGCCAGATTACATAAAATGCGGCAATTGCTAACATGATTCGGACAGACTTAAGCATAGATACGAGTGAGAAAATCTCATCGTAGTCAACACCTTGAACTTGTCGAAAACCTTTTGCGACAATTCTAGCTTTGTAGATAGTAACACTACTATCAGCGTCCGTCTTCCTCTTGAAGATCCATTTATTTTCTATGGCTTGCCGATCATCGGGCAAGTCAATCAAAGTCCATACTTTGTTCTCATACATGGATCATATCTCAGATTTCATGGCTTCAAGCCACTTTGCGGAATCTAGGCTCACCATCGTTTCTTCATAGTTCGTAGGTTCATCATGATCTAGTAGCATGACTTCTAGAAAAGGATTACCGTACCACTCTGGCGCGGATCTTACTCTGGTTGATCTACGAGGTTCAGTAGTATCTTGTTCTGAAGTTTCATGATCATCATCATTAGCTTCCTCACTAAATGGTGTAGGTGTCACAGAAATAGTTTTCTGTGATGTACTACTTTTCAATAAGGGAGCAGGTACAGTTACCTCGTCAAGTTCTACTTTCCTCCCACTCACTTCTTTCGAGAGAAACTCCTTCTCCAGAAAGTTTCCGAATTTAGCAACAAAAGTCTTGCCTTCGGATCTGTGATAGAAGGTGTATCCAATAGTTTCCTTTTGATATCCTATGAAGACGCACTTCTTCGATTTGAGTTTGAGCTTATCAGGATGAAACTTTTTCATATAAGCATCGCAACCCCAAACTTTAAGAAATTACAGCTTAGGTTTCTTGCCAAACCATAGTTCACACGGTATCGTCTCAACGGATTTAGATGGTGCCCTATTTAATGTGAATGCAGCTGTCTCTAATGCATAACCCCAAAACGATAGTGGTAGATCGGTAAGAGACATCATAGATTGCACTATATCCAATAAAGTACGATTATGACGTTCGGACACACCATTATACTGTGGTGTTCCATGTGGCATGAGTTTGTGAAACTATTCCACATTGTTTTAATTGAAGACCAAACTCGTAACTCAAATATTTGTCTCCGCGATCAGATCGTAGAAACTTTATTTTCTTGTCACGATGATTTTCCACTTCACTCTGAAATTCTTTGAACTTTTCAAATGTTTCAGACTTATGTTTCATCAAGTAGATATACCCATATCTGCTCAAATCATCTGTGAAGTTCAGAAGATAATGATACTTGCCGTGAGCCTTAACACTCATCGGACCGTACACATCAGTATGTATTATTTCCAATAAGTCAGTTGCTCGCTCCGGAGAACGGAGTCTTAGTCATCTTGCCCATGAGGCATGGTTCGCAAGCATCAAGTGATTCATAATCAAGTGATTCCAAAATCCCATCAGCATGGAGTTTCTTCATGCGCTTTACACCAATATGACCTAAACTGCAGTGCTATAAATAAGTTGCACTATCATTATTAACTTCGCATCTTTTGGTTTCAATATTATGAATATGTGTATCACTACGATCGAGATCCAATGAACTTGTTTCATTGGGTGTATGACCATCGAAGGTTTTATTCATGTAAACAGAACAAAAATTATTCTCTGACTTTAATGAATAACCGTATTGCAATAAACATGATCAAATCATATTCATGCTCAATGCAAAAACCAAATAACACTTATTTAGGTTCAACACTAATCCCGAAAGTATAGGGGAGTGTGCGATGATGATCATATCAATCTTGGAACCACTTCCAACACACATCGTCACTTCACCCTTAACTAGTCTCCATTTATTCTGCAACTCCCGTTTCGAGTTACTAATCTTAACAACTGAACTAGTATCAAATACTGAGGGGTTGCTATAAACACTAGTAAAGTACACATCAATAACATGTATATCAAATATACTTATGTTCACTTTGCCATCCTTCTTATCTGCCAATCACTTGGGGTAGTTCCGCTTCCAGTGACCAGTCCCTTTGCAGTAGAAACACTTAGTCTCAGGCTTAGGACCAGACTTGGGCTTCTTCACTTGAGCAGCAACTTGCTTGCCGTTCTTCTTGAAGTTCCCCTTCTTCCCTTTGCCCTTTTATTGAAACTAGTGATCTTGTCAATCATCAACACTTGATGCTCTTTCTTGATTTCTACCTTCATCGATTTCATCATCATGAAAAGCTCGGGATTTGTATTCGTCATCCCTTGCATACTATAGTTCATCACGAAGTTCTACTAACTTGGTGATGGTGACTAGAGAATTCTATCAATCACTATCTTATCTGGAAGATTAACTCCCACTTGATTCAAGCGATTGTAGTACCCAGACAATCTGAGCACATGCTCACTAGTTGAGCGATTATCCTCCATCTTTTAGCTATAGAACTTGTTGGAGACTTCATATCTCTCAACTCGGGTATTTGCTTGAAATATTAACTTCAACTCCTGGAACATCTCATATGGTCCATGACGTTCAAAACGTCTTTGAAGTCCCGATTCTAAGCCATTGAGCATCGTGCACTAAACTATCAAGTAGTCATCATATTGAGCTAGCCAAACGTTCATACCTTCTGCCTTTGCTCCTGCAATAGGTCTGTCACCTAGCGGTGCATCAACAACATAATTCTTCTGTGCAGCAATGAGGATAAACCTCAGATCACGGATCCAATCCGCATCATTGCTACTAACATCTTTCAACACAATTTTCTCTAGGAACATATCAAAATAAACATATGAAAGCAACAACGCGAGCTATTGATCTACAACATAGATATGCTAATACTACCAGGATTAAGTTCATGATAAATTTAAGTTCAATTAATCATATTACTTAAGAACTCCCACTTAGATGGACATCCCTCTAATCCTCTAAGTGATCACGTGATCCAAATCAACTAAACCATAACCGATCATCACGTGAAATGGATTAGTTTTCAATGGTGAACATCATTATGTTGATCATATCTACTATATGATTCACGCTCAACCTTTCGGTCTCCGTGTTCCGAGGCCATATCTGCATATGTTAGGCTCGTCAAGTTTAACCTAAGTATTCCGCGTGTGCAAAACTGGCTTGCACCCGTTGTAGATGGACGTAGAGCTTATCACACCCGATCATCACGTGGTGTCTGGGCACGACGAACTTTGGCAATGGTGCATACTCAGGGAGAACACTTCTTGATAATTTAGTGAGAGATCATCTTATAATGCTACCGTCAATCAAAGCAAGATAAAATGCATAAAAAGATAAACATCACATGCAATCAATATAAGTGATATGATATGGCCATCATCATCTTGTGCTTGTGATCTCCATCTCCGAAGCACCGTCATGATCACCATCGTCACCAGCGTGACACCTTGATCTCCATCGTAGCATCATTGTCGTCTCGCCAATCTTATGCTTCCATGATTATCGCTACCGCTTAGTGATAAAGTAAAGCATTACATCACGATTGCATTGCATACAATAAAGCGACAACCATATGGCTCCTGCCAGTTGCCGATAACTCGGTTACAAAACATGATCATCTCATACAATAAAATCAGCATCATGCCTTGACCATATCACATCACAACATGCCCTGCAAAAACAAGTTAGACGTCCTCTACTTTGTTGTTGCAAGTTTTACGTGGCTGCTACGGGCTTAAGCAAGAACCAATCTCACCTACGCATCAAAACCACAACGATAGTTTGTCAAATAGACTCCGTTTTAACCTTCGTAAGGACCGGGCGTAGCCACACTTGGTTAACCTAAAGTTGGAGAGACAGTCGCCCGCAAGCCACCTGTGTGCAAAGCACGTCGGGGGAACCGGTCTCGCGTAAGCGTACACGTAATGTTGGTCCGGGTCGTCTCGTCCAAAAATACCGCCGAACCAAAGTATGACATGCTGGTAGGCAGTATGACTTATATCGCCCACAACTCACTTGTGTTCTACTCGTGCAAATAACATCAAACCATAAAACCTAGGCTCGGATGCCACTGTTGGGGAACGTAGTAATTTCAAAAAAATTCCTATGCACACGCAAGATCATGGTGATGCACAGCAACGAGAGGGGAGAGTGTTGTCTACGTACCCACGTAGACCGACTGCGGAAGCGTTGACACAACGTAGAGGAAGTAGTCATACGTCTTCCCGATCCGACCGATCCAAGCACCGTTACTCTAGCACCTCCGAGTTCTTAGCACACGTACAGCTCGATGACAATCCCCGGGCTCCGATCCAGCAAAGCGTCGGGGAAGAGTTCCGTCAGCACGACGGCGTGGTGACGATCTTGATGTTCTCCCGTCGCAGGGCTTCGCCTAAGCACTGCTACAATATAATCGAGGTGGAATATGGTGGCAGGGGGCACCGCACACGGCTAAGGAACGATCTCAAGGATCAACTTGTGTGTCTAGAGGTGCCCCCTGCCTCCGTATATAAAGGATCCAAGGGGAGGGGCTGGCCGGCCAAGGGGGGCGCGCCAGGAGAGTCCTACTCCCTCTGGGAGTAGGATTCCCCCCAATCCTAGTTGGAATAGGACTCCTTGAGGGGGGGAAAGAGAGAGAGGGGGGCCGGCCACCTCTCCTAGTCCTAATAAGACTAGGGGAGGGGGGAGGCGCGCGGCCACCTTGGGCTGCCCCTTTCTCCTTTCCACTAAAGCCCACTAAGGCCCATATAGCTCCCGGGGGGTTCCAGTAACCTCCCGGTACTCCGGTAAAATACCGATTTCACCTGGAACACTTCCGATATCCAAACATAGGCTTCCAGTATATCAATCTTTATGTATCGACCATTTCGAGACTCCTCGTCATGTCCGTGATCACATGCGGGACTTCAAACTAACTTTGGTACATCAAAATGCATAAACTCATAATAACTGTCATCGTAACGTTAAGCGTGCGGACCCTACGGTTCGAGAATAATGCAGACATGACTGAGACACATCTCCGGTCAATAACCAATAGCGGGACCTGGATGCCCATATTGGCTCCTACATATTCTACGCAGATCTTTATCGGTCAGACCGCATAACAACATACGTTGTTCCCTTTGTCATCGGTATGTTACTTGCCCGAGATTCGATCGTTGGTATCCAATACCTAGTTCAATCTCGTTACCGGCAAGTCTCTTTACTCGTTCTATAATACATCATCCCGCAACTAACTCATTAGTTGCAATGCTTGCAAGGCTTAAGTGATGTGCATTACCGAGAGGGCCCAGAGATACCTCTCCGACAATCGGAGTGACAAATCCTAATCTCGAAATACGCCAACCCAACATGTACCTTTGGAGACACCTGTAGAGCACCTTTATAATCACCCATTTACGTTGTGACGTTTGGTAGAACACAAAGTGTTCCTCCGGCAAACGGGAGTTGCATAATCTCATAGTCATAGGAACATGTATAAGTCATGAAGAAAGCAATAGCAACATACTAAACGATCGGGTGCTAAGCTAATGGAATGGGTCATGTCAATCAGATCATTCACCTAATGATGTGATCTCGTTAATTAAATAACAACTCTTTGTTTATGGTTAGGAAACATAACCATCTTTGATTAATGAGCTAGTCAAGTAGAGGCATACTAGTGACACTCTGTTTGTCTATGTATTCACACATGTATTATGTTTCCGGTTAATACAATTCTAGCATGAATAATAAACATTTATCATGATGTAAGGAAATAAATAATAACTTTATTATTGCCTCTAGGGCATATTTCCTTCAGTTCCTATGCTTTGATCCAAGATGATCGAGTATGACAATCTTAATGTTGTTTGATGCTATGGTTCTTGCTCTATGCTTATCTTTCCTCTTTTGCTTAAAAGCTTGTTTGGCTCTTTGATGTTTGAGCTCTTTTTCATGCAATTCTTGACGAACCAAGATAGCAATTGTGTATGCGACAACAACTTTGTGACACAAGTGATGATGCCGAGATATGCAACACGATGGTAGTATGTATGCTATGGGAAGTATGAACACTAATGTGCACAAGTCACGTTGCCGGCAATACTCAAAGGCTAGTCTCGATGGGTAAGTGACTCAAAAGTAAGGCCATGGGGTTATCAATGCAATTGCAAAAGAGTATGATGATATCATGATACCAAGTTGATGTCCAAGGTGAAGGTGATACCAAGGTGAATGTTGATGAGCCGTTCGTAGTAGTCCTTGGCGAAGATGAGCGGTGGTGATGTTGATGATGAACTGTACCTAGATAGCCGAAACACAAAAGGACACGGAAACCACAACTCAAATTTTCAAAGCAAAATTTGGCAAAATTGTCGGAGTTGGTAGCAGGAAAGGCTATGTTGGAGTTATGCGAAAGTGGTGGAGGTATGCGGAAGTGTATGTGGCACCGGGACAAAATTTGGCAAAAATTAGTCGGAAAAAGGATGGTGGAATGGTGGTTTTGCTGCCAAGGGCCGGATGTCCGGGGGTGATGGCCGGATGTCCGGGGTGCCGGATGTCCGGGCTGTTTGGGCCGGATGTCCGGGCGCTCGATCCGTGGACTTTTTCGAAGAACACCGCGTGGAGAGGTCAAATTCGGGGCAAAATTCGGATGATTTTGTGGATGGAAATTGGGGAAAAGGTGGGGGAATGCTAGATCTACCTGCAACACACGAAATCTGCGGATCAAATCCAACAAAACTTCATCACACCAACAAATCACAAAAAAAATTGGGGCTATTTTTGTGGGGCTATTTTCGGATTAGGACGAAAAACAACAAAATCAAGCTAGAAAACAAAGAGAGGGGGCTCTGAAATCATGATCAACGTGGCTCATGATACCAAGATGATGTAGGGTGGAACCCTAGATGGCCAATCTTTCACGAAAGGAGCGAGATCCCTCGAAGAACACGATGAACACGGGGAAGAACGGGGAGAAAACACGAGAGAATCACTCAACCAACAAGAAATAGATCACACATGCGCTAGATCGATGAACACAAAGAGTTACACGATGATCCAAGGTCAACAAAGGACGATACAAAGTAACCGGTTCTTCTGCTAGAAGGAGGTCTTGATGGGGCCACCCAAGAGGGGTCTTGAATCCAAGGATCTTCTCCGAAGAGGGGCCGCAGTCTCTCTCGAGGAGGAGATCGGTATGGATGAGCGAAGCTCTATCTCACATATGAGCTAAACCAACGCTAACCCTAGAAAGAGGAAGAAGATGAAGTATATATAGTCTAGGGGGCGAGAGGGTACATGGGCAAAGCCCTTTCACTGTTCACGGTCAGGCAAGGCCGGATGTCCGGGCCTCGGGCCGGATGTCCGGGCCTTCAGGAGCTGCCGGATGTCCGGGCTGTGGGGGCTGGATGTCCGGGCTGGCGCGCAGAACTTCTATGGTCGCTGGTGCGGGGCGCCGGATTTCCGAGCTGGGGGCCGGATGTCCGGGGCTTCGCGGAAGGCCGGATGTCCGGGGTTCGGTCCGGATGTCCGGGCTGAGGTGGCCAACCTACGGGTGTCTTCTGGCGATGGCGCCAGATATCCGGGCTGGGGGGCCGGATGTCCGGGGGTTCTGAAGGAGCCGGATGTCCGGGCTTGGGGGCCGGATGTCCGGGCCCTGGGGCTTCCTTTGCATCCTTCCGGAGGTTCTCTTCACCCGTGTACTTGGCGGCTTGTCCGTCTTCACATGCATCTTCGGGGGGCTCCTCTTTACACCTGATCATGCATAGCATATCAGATTTAGGTAGTAGCCATGTCTCGAGTGGGTCATATGTGATATCACTAAGGAAAGAAGTCACCTCGTTCTCGAGAGCTCTAGCTCGTGCTCGAGTCATGGGTCCTCTTGGCTCTTGATGAGACGGTTGTAGGTCCATGGGGATGATCGTGGGATGCTCCGCATCATATAATTTTTTAGGAATACCCAGACAAGGTCAAGTTGTTATTCCCCGCCCCGCTGGGCTGCAAATCTTTCCTAGGAGGGACGCATTAGGCTTAACAAGAAAATGGGCTTTAAGAAATAATATATGGGATGTAATTATAAAAACTAGGCAGTAACTATATAAAAATGCACCAAACACGTGATTACTTTATAAAATATTATTTTTGGATATTGAAAATTTTAATTTCATTAATTGTTGCGAGCGCAATGTTTCGTTGGATTTTTACGTAATATAAATTTATATTGAAATTGTATTTAATCTGACTAGAAATTTCGGGATAAAATATTTCGGATCCCATCAAAATGTGGGAAATTTTATTGAATTCTGTTTTGAACGGTTGGTTGAAATGGGCTGTACTTTTAACAAACTGTAAATGGACTGTAGTAAATTCCATTAGAATTCAAAAATGGGCTACACATTCTTACAAATCTCAAATGGGCTATAAGTTCTCTGGCACACACTTCTGGCCTTACTAAGTTGACGCGTCCCCTAAAAAACAGAGTTGACGCGTATGCAAGGCTTTCTCAACTTATAGTCAACACACGGTTCTAGCAGCAGTGGCCATTGGATGTCCATCCAACGGATGCCGTGCTTCTTCTTCAATCTCGGATATTCTAGCTTCACCCGCCTAAAAAATGATTCCTCCCCCTGACATCTGGGGTGCACCGTTTCCGAAGCTGACGTGTGGGCCTACTAAGTTGACGTACCAAGGGCTTTGTCAACTTAGTCAATATAAACGATTCTAGCTGCAGTGACCGTACGATGTCCATCCAACGGCCGTAGTGCTTCTTCAACCTCTGGTATTCTTGCTCCAGCCGCCCAAAGCAGCGCCGGTCGTGGCCTGCTCCTGCCTCTCGTGGCCGGCTGGGATGCCGCGGAGGCCTCACCACCCCCTACTATTCCCACCGCTGGCCAGGCCCTGCGCCAACGGCAGCCTCACACCGCAGCCGAATAAGTGAACCCTCATACTCCTCTCTGCGTGGGCATCCACTGCCGCGTCTTCACGGGCTCCGTGTCGTCCCCTTCCTACGCCTTGCCGTCGTCCACCGCCCTAGTGCTCTCGGCGCGGCGTGGTCAACATGGTCAAGGAACGACTTCCATCGGACGTGGACTGTATGCGGAGAGGCTGACAGCTGGGTCCACGGCGGCAGCAAGGAAGTGCCTCCTTATTACACGGAAAATAATGATTCCTCCATCTGACAGCAGGGAGCCACCGTACGGGCCACCGTATTTCACGAAAAAACGTTTCCCCCTGACTGCTGGGACCCACTAGCTACACCTTCGCACGCAAGAAAGTGTGTCCGGGCAAAAAAAACGATTCGCCCCCCTGACTGCTGGGACCCACCAGCTACATCTTCGCACACAAGGAAGTGCGTCCGGGCAAAAAAAACCAAAACGATTCGCCCCCCTGACTGCTGGGCCCACCAGCTACATCTTCGCAGGCAAGGAAGTGCCTGACAGTAGGGACCCACCTGGTCAAAGCGTACGTACCGTTGTCATTCTGGTCGCGAACATGTACGTACATATATACTGGTTGATGTAGAGGCGCGCACGTGTCGTAGTAGAGGCGCGCACGTAGCATGTACACGTACGTACAACGGCCAGGGTGCAAGAAAGAAAATACGGCCACGTATGTGTACATACGGGCGGGGTCTCGAACGCCTACTCGCGCATACGTACGGCCAGGGCTCGTGTACATGGCTGGGTCGGAACAGAGAAACAGCGTCGTCGTCGTGTTCACGGGGAGGAAACGGAATGCGTCGTGTTCATGGGGAGGCAACGGAATGCGTCGTGTTCATCGGGAGGGCTTGGATGGAACAGGCGATGGAAACGAGGCCTGGCATACCGCAGAACGGAGGAAACGGCCTTGTGTTCGACCGACCATGTTCGAAACGGGATCCTGTTCATCGGGAGGGGGTGTGGCGTACCACAAAATGGAGGAAATGGACCTCCTATGGTCGAAACGGGGGTCCTGTTGATCGGGAGGGGTGTGGCGTACCGCAAAACGGAGGAAACGAACTTGTGTTGGAGTGCTATAGTCGAAACGGGGGTCCTGTTCATCGGGAGGGGTGTGGCGTACCGCAAAACGGGACTCCACGGGATACTGTTCATCTCCACCGTCGACCCCCTCCAGCCTCCATGAGCTACTGTTCATCCACCGTCGACCTCCTCCAGCCTCTACCTGCGAATGTTCATCCACGGGCTCCTGTTCATCCAGCCTCCACCGCGCGCTACTCCACCGGCTAATGTTTAATCATCCCTCTCCACGGGCTCCTGTTCAACCACCCCTCCACGGGCTACTGCTCATCCTGCCCTCCACCGTCTACTGTTCATCCTGCCCTCCACGGGGTGGTCCTGTTCATCCAGCCCTCCACGGGGTCCTGTTCATCCAGCCCCAACCGGCTCGATCGATCGGGGTCCTGTTCATCCAGAGGCAACACCACGGGGTCCTGTTCATCCATCCCCACCGGGAACTGTTCATCCACCCCCCCCCCGCAACGCTCACTGTTCATCCAGAGGCAGCATCGATCGGCTTCAGTTAGCAGCAATAGCGAAGGAATCGCTCGATCGGGTTCAGTTAACAGCCATCGATCGATCGCTCGGGTTCAGTAACGCGTAGCCTGTAGTGCAATCGCTCGGGTTCAGTTAGAGCCCAACGCCTTGCTCGGGTTCAGTTAGAGCCAACGCCTCGCACACACGCGCGTACGTGTACGAGAAAAACGCGCATCGCTCGGCCCCCGACCTCCCACCATAACCGGGAACTCCCCAAAATTTTCCTCGCCCTCGCTTCTACCACGGTTTTTTCCATCATGGACGGCCCAAAGAATGTCATGCAGCTACGTCTCCGGCCCGCCCAGGACGAAAAGCCCATTTTCTGTCATGATTTTTCGTCATAGAAGTAGGAGCCCACCACATCTATGATGATACCGGGTTTTGTCACAATTATCGTCATAGAAGTGTCATATGTATGACAGAAAAAAAAATTGTTCGGCCAAAATGTCACGGATCTGTCTTTCTTTTGTAGTGATGCGACAGGTCATCGGAATGGCCGACACTGGCACCAGATCTGGGCTCATGTGCCAGCCGGTCGGCAGGTGGGCGTCCTACCACGACAACAGGGTGGAGGTATCCCAGCAGCGCGCGGTCCCGAAGAAGATGATGCCTCAGTGTCGTGCTTCCCTGGCTTGGCCATGGCCGCCCGACGGCATGGTCTAGGGTTGGTCGGGGTTCAAGGGAGGCAAGATGAGTGTGAAAGCAGGAAGATGCCGTGGGGACGAGGATGTTGACGACTGGTCCACGGCTTCATCATTAAAAAAGGCGCTTGGGTGGCGGTTCACTGGCTGATAGGTGGGCATGTCCCACGCGTGCGGTGTAAATGTAGGTGGTGGGAAGTGGTTGGGGGGCCGGCATGCAGGACTGGGCGGACGACGAGAAGTTGCGTGTGTGTCCGTCCATTGTCCGGTTTGACGCAAATCCAGCCCATATTTGATCTGGATTTGGGTCAAGACGGACACGATGTGGACAAGGTTTGGTCTTGTTCCAGCGCATTGGGCCGTCCCATTTGTCTGTTTCAACCTAAACGGACAGAGCCAGACCAAATGGGGCCGCCTGTTGGAGTTGGCCTACGGGGCGTTCGGCTTGGATTCCCAGGTTGTTCCGCTATGAGAAGATGTAGGAGACTCGTGATAAATTTGATGGGTTCATGGAGGAAGCTTGGTGGGTGCCGGAAGTGCAGAAGAACTTGGAGGAAATTTCAGAAGAGAAAGATGGAGAGAAGGGAGAGAGAGGTGGAGGGGGAGAGGAAATAACGAGGTAGGGCTTGGGGGATATTACGTCAGCGAGGACGAGTCTGCAGCGGCTGATGACATCGAGGAAGAAGGATGTGCATGATCTCCCGTGGCTGCGCCTCAATGCACACCGCTGTTTCTTCCAGCTCTCCGACGAGTACCATAGACATAAACGACAATTCCTAAATGGCGCCTTAAGCGCCCGTTCCTTCTATTTCCGCAATCGGCGCACACCTTCTCCTCCGTGTGGGCCGGCGCATCTTCATTCTTTTTCTGTTTTAAAAGAACAAAAACTGCGTGCAAGGGCTTGGTTCGGACCGCCGATCTTGCTTCCATGTACACGCTCCACTAACCACCCGGTCGCCTCACCTTTTTGTATTTACTTAGAGCTTTTTCCTTCTTTTCTTCCTTCTTTTCTTATTTCTTGGAACGGTCCTGTTCGGGTTTTTTCTTGGAATGGTTTTGTTCATGTTTTCCCTTTTTCTTTTCTTTTTTCTAAATGCGTAATTTCTTTTTCAAATTTGTGAACCTTTTCGAAATTCATAAACTTTTTTCCAAAGTTGATCAAAAAAAATTCAAATTTATGAAGATTTTTTTCAAAATTGATGAACATTTTATTTTCAAAATTGATGAACATTTTTACAAATTTGCTAATTTCGTTTCAAAATCAATGAACTTTCTCTTGTAATTGATTTTTTTCAAAATCGATGAACTTTTCTCCAAAATCGATGAAATTTTCTCAATTTTGTGAACTTTGTTTTTCAAATTTGATGAACTTTTTTTGAAATACGTGAATTTATTTTAAGTCTATGAAATTTAATTAATGAGCATTTTTCAATTCATGAATTTTTTGAATTCTTTCTAAATTTTTGTTATTTTTTTCAAAAGTTAATGGTTGACCGGCCAACTGGTCAATTGTCGACTGGTCAACCGTGATAGAGCGAACGAGGTGTCGTGGGCGAGCAAACGAGGCGACCTGGGCCAGCCCAGTTTGCGGGCACGGGGGCGCTTGGTCCCCTAGCCGGCGCTTAAGGTGCCGCCTAGGAGGTCCCACCGTAAACCAAATTTTTTTTCCAACCTCAATATTTCCTTCTTCAGGTTATAACACGGCCCAGCCAAGCCCAGGGATGATAGACTAGGCCATTCTTATTTTAGCTTTGGGCAACAGGTTCTCCTACGAAAAAATCAAGCTGAAAATAGCTATTTGAAATCGGCCATTTTCAGTGAAGTTGAATATGCATTCGGGCCATTTTCAGTGCAATTGCTTGATGGACTTCCAAGTGTACTTCAGTGTGAATTAGTTTTGCCAATGAAGTTATTTCATAGGTGATTCGAAGCCAACTGAAACTGAGACAAACATGCATGAGCATGGCACGATGGACACTTGCATATCATGCAACCCCTATAAGCAACTTGACATATCATATATTGCGTTAGAAAACAAAACAGGAAACTTGACAATGGCAAAGTGCGACCCCAATTTTGTTCGCGTAAACTTAGAATGAATACAGGCTCCTGAGGGATCGCATGATGTGCCCCATTTGGTCCATTTATGTATTAGCCCGTCTAAGTTGGTCTTTGATTTCTTATGTTTGGTGCCTAGGACATGGGATGTCCAAACTCAGTAGCATATCTTATCCATGAATACAGAAGCGGTGCGGCAAATTCCAATAAGTCATATTCCACAAGGCGACTCTTGGGCATGTCAGTATGAGAAGACTGAGTGTTTGACTATCCGTTCAACATGTCGTATGGTTGTTGAAAGAAAGCTAAGATGAGAGGGGTGGCTTGAGGGAGCAATGGAAGCATTGAATCTTGAGAAGTTAGAAATTAGCTAGAAGAGACTCCGGAAGGTAAAGATACCTCCAAACCTTGCATTTTTTGCATGACGTTTGGCTCACTACCAACCTGGGAGGAAAGAGTCTGCAAGCACATACCCCCTTCAGTTGTGTGCCTGGTCCACAATGAGTGACATGCTCTTCCTCTATTTGGCAAGTGTGTGGGTGCTCCGTGAGGATGATATCACTCTTCCTCTATTTGGCGATGAAACTCCGGATGCTAAGTGGTTGTTGTTTGATCTATGTAATTTCCGACACAATGAACTCTTTGTGGAAGTATTGGTGACTCCATGGGCTATTTGGTAGGCACGACATTGAGCAATTCATGAGAAGGAATTCAAAAGTCCATTGTCTACAAACTTGTTTATTAGCGGGTAATTTTCTTAGGGTACAACGATTGTTTTTATTGCCCAATGAGGTTAGTAGGAATTGTTACAATGTCATGAGGCTCCAAGAGCTAAACGTGTCTTCCAATATCTAAAGACATGAGAAAGTTTAGTTGGATTATCTACTTGAAAGTTCCTCCTGCTTTCATGAATGAAATTACAACCTTTTATTAGTGGGTATTTTGAGCACCAATTCCAAACTCAATTTATTTCACCTTTTTAGGGCTAGTTTATAAGCTTTATTGATCAAGGATTTTTAAGGGAACTATTACATGATCGGGGTATCAAGTCACAGATGGCGCCCCACATCCAAAGATAGAGCAAACTCAGCTAAGTTTTGAGTTTCAAAATTACAACTTATTTTCTCAAAGCAAACTCATAAGAAATAAAGGATCGAGACAATGTTTGAATCTCTCTAATGATGGATCTATACCTTCCAAGTGTGCCTTCAAAAATATCTTGTACCACCATCTTGCAATCATAAGTTATATAAAGATCAAGTAATACAAGTCTTGCGATAGTGCAAGAGCTTCCCTGCATGGTCGGGTCTGAGACACCACTGAAATTTTTTACTGATGCGCCTAGGTAATTTCATCCACTATCACGTCATATGGCGCCAAAAAACCCTTGCTTGCTCGACCAAGTTACAGTAGCGTCAACATTAATCTTTACTTTCGATCGGAGGGGGGGGGGGAGGTAGCCTCGTCCCCACCCTTTCTGAGTTGGTCACTGATTGTGGTCTTGCACTGGTTCAATTCAGCAATCCATTCAACTCTAATAAGTACGAGTTAAGGAATCCATTAGTCGAGTAAAGGATGTTATCATGAATTGTTTTCCTCCTTGCATACTAAATCACTCATAAGGTGAATTGATTTATCTTACTAAGCACCTCCTTAAGCGCACATTACATTGTACAAGGCCTAATGGGCCTTGTACCAATGACCCAACATGCTAGGCATAGGCTCACTCGCATCAGGAATCATGGACTCGTGGACAACAACCATCTAATCACTTGGTTAATTCCTTTTTCTTGTGCACACTACTACGCCATCGTTGCTCTTTGCAACCCTATGCGGCTAGGGCACACGATTGTTCACTCTAGCGAGGAAGCAGTCGAATTGACGTGATGATGAGTGTTGCCTGCTTCACCACCCAACCTTGGTACTCTACCTCAAAGTTAATGTACACACATCAATACACCAATGCAGGCAACAACATCCAGTCTATCAGTATCAGTACTAGATGTAAGTTGAAAGGACGTGGATGTCGCCTAGAGGGAGGGTTGAATAGGCGAGCTTAAAAACAATTATAGGATAGGCTTGAACAACTGCAGAATAAAACTAGCATTTAATTTGTAAAGCACAAAATTAATCTAAATATACTAGGCTCTACTATGTGCACCAACAACTTACGCTAAGCAAGATAAAAAACTATGTGATAGCAAGATATATACCATGAATCACCATGGCTATCACAAAGGAAGTGCATAAGTAAAGGGCTCGGGTAAGAGATAACCGAGGCACGCGAAGTCAACAATGTATCTCAAAGTTCACACCCTTGCGGATGCTAATCTTCATTAGAGCGGTGTGGACACACAATGCTTCCCAAAATGCCACTAGGGCCACCGTATTCTCCTCATGCCCTTGCACAATGCAAGTTGTTGTGATTCCGCTAATGGACCCTTGAGGGCGGTCACCGAACCCGTACAAATGACGACCCTTGGGGGCGGTCACCGAATACATACAAATGGCAACCCATGGGGGTGGTCACCGAACTCGTACAAATTGTCTGGGGCAATCTCCACAACTTAATTGAAGACTGATGACCCACAAGTATAGGGGATCAATCGTAGTCCTTTCGATAAGTAAGAGTGTCAAACCCAACAAGGAGCAGAAGGAATCAATAAGTGGTTTTCAGCAAGGTATTCTCTGCATGTGCTGACAAATAGTTTGATAGCAAGATAATTTGTAACAAGTAAAAATAGTAACAAGGTGCAACAAGGCGCCCCAATCCTTTTATTTCAAAGGACAAGCCAGAAGTACTTATAGTGAGCAAAACGTTCTCGAGGATGAAGGAAATATGCCCTAGAGGCAATAATAAAGTTATTATTTATTTCCTTATATCATGATAAATGTTTATTATTCATGCTAGAATTGTATTAGCCGAAAACATAATACATGTGTGAATACATAGACAAACAGAGTGTCACTAGTATGCCTCTACTTGACTAGCTCGTTAATCAAAGATGGTTATGTTTCCTAACCATGAACAAAGAGTTGTTATTTGATTAACGAGATCACATCATTAGATGAATGATCTGATTGACATGACCCATTCCATTAGCTTAGCACCCGATCGTTTAGTATATTGCTATTGCTTTCTTCATGACTTATACATGTTCCTATGACTATGAGATTATGCAACTCCCGTTTGCCGGAGGAACACTTTGTGTGCAACCAAACGTCACAACGTAAATGGGTGATTATAAAGGTGCTCTACAGGTGTCTCCAAAGGTACATGTTGGGTTGGCGTATTTCGAGATTAGGATTTGTCACTCCGAT
This sequence comes from Triticum aestivum, assembly GCF_018294505.1. Taxonomy (NCBI): domain Eukaryota; kingdom Viridiplantae; phylum Streptophyta; class Magnoliopsida; order Poales; family Poaceae; genus Triticum; species Triticum aestivum. Next base: position 17,262,749 of record NC_057812.1, read on the forward strand.
TGTCGGAGAGGTATCTCTGGGCCCTCTCGGTAATGCACATCACATAAGCCTTGCAAGCATTGCAACTAATGAGTTAGTTGCGAGATGATGTATTACGGAACAAGTAAAGAGACTTGTCGGTAACGAGATTGAACTAGGTATTGGATATCGACGATCGAATCTCGGGCAAGTAACATACCAATGACAAAGGGAACAATGTATGTTGTTATGCGGTCTGACCGATAAAGATCTTCGTAGAATATGTAGGAGCCAATATGGGCATCCAGGTCCCACTATTGGTTATTGACTGGAGATTTGTCTCAGTCATGTCTACATTGTTCTTGAACCGTAGGGTCCGCACGCTTAACGTTACAATGACAGTTATTATGAGTTTATGCATTTTGATGTACCGAAGTTAGTTCGGAGTCCCGGATGTGATCACGGACATGACGAGGAGTCTCGAAATGGTCGAGACATAAAGATTGATATATTGGACGACTATATTTAGACTCTGGAAGTGTTCCGGGTGATTTCGGATAAAACCGGAGTGCCGGAGGGGTTACCGGAACCCCCCGGGGAAGTAATGGGCCTTATTGGGCCTGAGGGGAGAGAGAGGGCAGCAGCCCAGGAGGTGGCGCCCCCCCCCATGGGGAGTCCGAATTGGAGTAGGGAGGGGGGGCGCGGCCCCTCTTTCCCTCTCTTTCCTTCCCCCTTAAGTTTCCTAATTGGACTAGGAAAGGGGAGTCCTACTCCCACTAGGAGGAGGACTCCCCCTCCACTTGGCGCGCCCCATAGGGCCGGCCGGCCTCCCCTTGCGCCTTTATATACGGGGGCAAGGGGGCACCCTAGGACACACAAGTTGATCCTGGTGATCGCTCCTTAGCCGTGTGTGGTGCCCCCCTCCACCATATTCCACCTCGGTCGTACCGTTGTAGTGCTTAGGCGAAGCCCTGCGTCGGTAGAACATCATCATCATCACCACGCCGTCGTGCTGACGGAACTCATCCCCGAAGCTTTGCTGGATCGGACCCCGGGGAGCGTCATTGAGCTGTACGTGTGCTAAGAACTCGGAGGTGCCGGAGTAACGGTGGTTGGATCAGTCGGATCGGGAAGACGTACGACTACTTCCTCTACGTTGTGTCAACGCTTCCGCAGTCGGTCTACGAGGGTACGTAGACAACACTCTCCCCTCTCGTTGCTATGCATCACCATGATCTTGCGTGTGCGTAGGAATTTTTTTTAAATTACTACGTTCCCCAATAGAGGACACATGGGAATCTTGTCTAGTTAACTTCATCATGATTGATTGACTCGCGTTCACTACTTTGATAAATTATTATGTGGGTGGACCGGTGCTAAGGTGCTATTCTTAATTTAACAAATAATCTACATATGATTACCCCCTCTCGCAAGCATCCACAACTACGAAAGAAGAATTAAGATAAATCTAACCATAGCATGAAACATATGGATCCAAATCAGCCCTTACGAAATAGCGCATAAACTAGGGTTTAAGCTTCTACCACTCTAGCAACCCATCATCTACTTACTAATCCCACAATGCCCCGCTAGGCTCAAACATGGTAATGTGTCTTGTAGTCGACATTCACTTGACACCACTAGAGGAAGAACAACATAGCACATCATCAAAATATTGAATGAAAACCAACTTCACATGATTACTTATAACAAGACTTTTCCCGCATCCTCAAGAATAAACGAAACTACTCACAAATCATATTCATGTTCATGATAAGAGGAGAATAATATATGATTAACAATCTAAACATATGATCTTCCACCAAGTAAACCAACTAGCATCAACTACAAGATGTAATCAACACTACTAGTAACCCACATGTACCAATCTGAGGTTTGAGACAAAGATTGAATACAAGAGATGAACTAGGGTTTGAGATGAGATGGTGCTAGTGAATATGTTGACGGAGATGAGTCCTCCCATGATGAAAGGAACATTGGTGTTGACCATGGCTTCGATTCCCCCTCCTGGAGGGGAGTTTCCCCGACGGAATAGCTCTGTCGGAGAGCAAAAGTGCTCCTGCCTAGGTTCCGCCTCGAGACGACGACGCTTCATTTCAAAAGTCTTCTCTTGATTGTTTTTAGGGAAAATGGCTTCATATAGGAGACGATGGGTCACGATGGCCTTCTGTGGGACCCATAAGCTCACCAGGTGCGCCCAAGGGGGGTGGGCGTGCCCCTGAGCTTGTGGCTCCCTGGTGGGTCCCCTCCAGTGCATTTTGCTTCCAGTATTTTTGTAATATATTTCAAAATAAATCTTCGTGAAATTTTAGGTCATTTGGATTTCCAAAGAATAGCCATCTCTGTTGTAGCTCTTTTAAGGTCCAGAATTCCAGCTGTCGGCAATCTCCCTCTTGTGATATAACTTGCAATTAAGAGAGAAAAGGTATCAGAATTGCATCAAAAGGTGAAATATAGCTCTAAAACATTATAAATAGTAGTAGGAAAACATGATGTAAAATTGATGTATTAGAGACCCCAAAGCTTGCCCGAAGCTTTACACAACAATGAGTGAGCTTCATGACACCACCAACCGTCTAGGACACCCAAATACCCAAAAGGTACTAGCTCTAGGGTGACCAAACTCCCGAGAGTAATAAGCTTCTCTGTTGGAAATATGCCCTAGAGGCAATAATAAAAGTATTATTATTATATTTCTTTGTTCATGATAATAGTCTTTTATTCATGCTATAACAGTATTATCCGGAAATCGTAATACACGTGTGAATACATAGACCACAATATGTCCCTAGTGAGCCTCTAGTTGACTAGCTCGTTGTGATCAATAGATAGTCATGGTTTCCTGGCTATGGACATTGGATGTCGTTGATAACGGGATCACATCATTAGGAGAATGATGTGATGGACAAGACCCAATCCTAAGCATAGCACAAAGGTCAGTTAGTTCGTTTGCTAGAGCTTTTCCAATGTCAAGTATCTCTTCCTTCGACCATGAGATCGTGTAACTCCCGGATACCGTAGGAGTGCTTTGGGTGTATCAAACGTCACAACGTAACTGGGTGATTATAAAGGTACACTACAGGTATCTCCGAAAGTGTCTGTTGGGTTGACACGGATCGAGACTGGGATTTGTCACTCCGTATGACGGAGAGGTATCTCTGGGCCCACTCGGTAATGCATCATCATAATGAGCTCAAAGTGACCAAGTGGTTGATCACGGGATCAAGCATTACGGTACAAGTAAAGTGACTTGCCGGTAACGAGACTGAACAAGGTATTGGGATACCGACGATCGGGTCTCGGGCAAGTAACGTACCGATTGACAAAGGGAATTGTATACGGGGTTTGATCGAATCCTCGACATTGTGGTTCATCCGATGACATCATCGAGGAGCATGTGGGAGCCAACATGGGTATCCAGATCCCGCTGTTGGTTATTGACCGGAGAGTCTCGGTCATGTCTGCATGTCTCCCGAACCCGTAGGGTCTACACACTTAAGGTTCGGTGCCGCTAGGGTTATCAGGAAGACAAGTATGTGATCACCGAATGTTGTTCGGAGTCTCGGATGAGATCCCAGATGTCACGAGGAGTTCCGGAATGGTCCGGAGGTAAAGTTTTATATATGGGAAGTTGTTAAATGGACACCGGAAAGTTTCGGGGTCATACCGGTATTATACCGGGACCACCGGAGAGGTTCCGGGGGTCCACCGGGAGGGACCACCCCTCCCAGGGGGCCACTTGGGCTGCATAGGGATAGCAGCCAGCCCCTAGTGGGCTTGGCGCCCCCCCTTTGGCCCATGCGCCTAGGGTTGGGGGGGGGGGGAACCCTAAAGGGGGCGCACCCCCCTTGCTTAGGGGGCAAGCCCCCCACCCTTTGGCCGCCGCCCCCCTCTAGGGTTTCCCCTAGAGGGCCGGCCCCCTTGCCCCTCTCCTCCTATATATAGAGGGGTGAGGGGAGGGCTGCTGGACACAACTTAAGGCGCAGCTCCTCCCCTCCCCAACACCTCTCCTCCTCCGTACGTGCTTGGCGAAGCTCTGTCGGAGTACTGCTGCACCAACTACACCACGCCGTCGTGCTGCCGTTGGAGCTGCCTTCCTCAACCTCTCCTTCCTCCTTGCTGGATCAGGACGGAGGAGACGTCGTCCGTCCCGTACGTGTGTTGAACGCAGAGGTGCTGTCCGTTCAGCACTTGGTCATCGGTGATCCGAATCACGTCGAGTACGACTCCATCATCACCATCCCCTTGAACGCTTCCGCACTCGATCTACAAGTGGTATGGAGATGCAAACTCTTCCCCTTGACTCGTTGCTTAGATGAACTCATAGATGGATCTTGGTGAAACCGTAGAAAAAATTTTAATTTTCTTCTATGTTCCCCAACAGTGGCATCATGAGCTAGGTCTATGCGTAGTTCTCTTTGCACGAGTAGAACACAATTTTTTTGTGGGCGTGGATCTTGTCAACTTACTTGCCACTACTAGTCTTTTCTTGCTTCAACGGCATTGTGGGATGAAGCGGCCCGGACCAACCTTACACGTACGCTTACGTGAGACCGGTTCCACCGATTGACATGCACTAGTTGCATAAGGTGGCTGGCGGGTGTCTGTCTCTCCCACTTTAGTTGGAGCGGATTCGATGAAAAGGGTCCTTATGAAGGGTAAATAGAAGTTGACAAAATCACGTTGTGGTTATTCGTAGGTAAGAAAACGTTCTTGCTAGAACCCAATTGCAGCCACGTAAAAGATGCAACAACAATTAGAGGACGTCTAACTTGTTTTTGCAGCGATTGATCATGTGATGTGATATGGCCAGAAGTTGTGATGAATGATGAATTGTGATGTATGAGATCATGTTCTTTGTAATAGGATTCACGACTTGCATGTCGATGAGTATGACAACCGGCAGGAGCCATAGGAGTTGTCTTTATTTTTGTATGACCTGCGTGTCATTGAAGAACGCCATGTAACTTACTTTACTTTATTGCTAAACGCGTTAGTCATAGAAGTAGAAGTAGTCGTTGGCGTGACAACTTCATGAAGACACGATGATGGAGATCATGATGATGGAGATCATGGTGTCATGCCGGTGACAAGATGATCATGGAGCCCCGAAGATGAAGATCAAAGGAGCTATATGATATTGGCCATATCATGTCACTACTTTATATAATTGCATGTGATGTTTATTATGTTTTATGCATCTTGTTTACTTAGGACGACGGTAGTTAATAAGACGATCCCTTACAACAATTTCAAGAAGTGTTCTCCCCTAACTGTGCACCGTTGCTAAAGTTCGTCGCTTCTAAGCACCACGTGATGATCGGGTGTGATGGATTCTTACGTTCACATACAACGGGTGTAAGACAGTTTTACACAGCAAAACACTTAGGGTTAACTTGACGAGCCTAGCATGTACAGACATGGCCTCGGAACACGGAGACCGAAAGGTCGAACACGAGTCGTATGGAAGATACGATCAACATGAGAATGTTCACCGATGATGACTAGTCCGTCTCACGTGATGATCGGACACGGGCTAGTCGACTCGGATCGTGTAACACTTAGATGACTAGAGGGATGTCTAATCTGAGTGGGAGTTCATAATTTGATTAGAACTTAATTATCATGAACTTAGTCTAAAACCTTTGCAAATATGTCTTGTAGATCAAATGGCCAACGCACATGTCAACATGAACTTCAACGCGTTCCTAGAGAAAACCAAGCTGAAAGATGATGGCAGCAACTATACGGACTGGGTCCGGAACCTGAGGATCATCCTCATAGCTGCCAGGAAACAATATGTCCTAGAAGGACCGCTAGGTGACGCTCCCGTCCCAGAGAACCAAGACATTATGAATGCTTGGCAGTCTCGTGCTGATGATTACTCCCTCGTTCAGTGCGGCATGCTTTACAGCTTAGAACCGGGGCTCCAAAAGCGTTTTGAGCATCACGGAGCATATGAGATGTTCGAGGAGCTGAAACTAGTTTTCCAAGCTCACGCCCGGGTCGAGACATATGACATCTCCGACAAGTTCTATAGTTGTAAGATGGAGGAAAATAGTTCTGTCAGTGAGCACATACTCAAGATGTCTGGGTTGCACAACCGTATGACCCAGCTGAATATTAACCTCCCTGATGAGGCAGTCATTGACAGAATCCTTCAATCGCTCCCACCAAGCTACAAGAGCTTTGTGATGAACTACAATATGCAGGGGATGGTAAAGACCATTCCTGAAGTATTTTCTATGCTAAAGTCAGCAGAGGTTTAAATCAAGAAAGAACATCAAGTGTTGATGGTCAATAAGACCACTAAGTTCAAGAAGGGCAAGGGTAAGAAGAACTTCAAGAAGGACGGCAAAGAGGTTGCCGCGCCTGGTAAGCCAGTTGCCGGGAAGAAGTCAAAGAATGGACCCAAGCCTGAGACTGAGTGCTTTTATTGCAAGGGGAAGGGTCACTGGAAGCGGAACTGCCCCAAATACTTAGCGGATAAAAAGGACGGCGACACTAAAGGTATATTCGATATACATGTAATTGATGTGTACCTTACCAGTACTCGTGGTAACTCCTGGGTATTTGATACCGGTTCCGTTGCTCATATTTGTAACTCACAGCAGGAGCTGCGGAATAAGCGAAGACTGGCAAAGGACGAGGTGACGATGCGCGTCGGGAATGGTTCCAGAGTCGATGTGATCGCCATCGGCACGCTACCTCTACATTTACCTACGGGATTAGTTTTGAACCTTAATAATTGTTATTTGGTGCCAAGTTTGAGCATGAACATTGTATCTGGATCTCGTTTAATACGAGATGGCTACTCATTTAAGTCCGAGAATAATAGTTGTTCTATTTATATGAGAGATATGTTCTATGGTCATGCTCCGATGGTCAATGGTTTATTCTTAATGAATCTGGAACGTAGTGTTACACATATTCATAGCGTGAATACCAAAAGATGTAAAGTTGATAACGATAGTCCCACATACTTGTGGCACTGCCGCCTTGGTCACATTGGTGTCAAGCGCATGAAGAAGCTCCATGCTGATGGACTTTTAGAGTCTCTTGATTATGAATCGTTTGACACATGCGAACCATGCCTCATGGGCAAGATGACCAAGACTCCGTTCTCCGGAACAATGGAGCGAGCAACCAACTTGTTGGAAATCATACATACCGATGTGTGCGGTCCAATGAGTGTTGAGGCTCGCGGAGGATATCGTTATGTTCTCACTCTCACAGATGACTTGAGTAGATATGTGTATGTCTACTTGATGAAACACAAGTCTGAGACATTTGAAAAGTTCAAGGAATTTCAGAATGAAGTGGAGAATCAACGTGACCGAAAGATAAAATTCTTACGATCAGATCGTGGAGGAGAATACTTAAGTCACGAATTTGGTACACACTTAAGAAAATGTGGAATCGTTTCACAACTCACGCCGCCTGGAACACCTCAGCGTAACGATGTGTCCGAACGTCGTAATCGCACTCTATTGGATATGGTGCGGTCTATGATGTCTCTTACCGATTTACCGCTATCATTTTGGGGATACGCTCTAGAGACAGCTACATTCACTTTAAATAGGGCATCGTCTAAATCCGTTGAGACGACACCGTATGAATTATGGTTTGGGAAGAAACCTAAGCTGTCGTTTCTGAAAGTTTGGGGATGCGATGCTTATGTCAAGAAACTTCAACCTGAGAAGCTCGAACCCAAGTCAGAAAAATGCGTCTTCATAGGATACCCTAAGGAAAACATTGGGTATACCTTCTACTTAAGATCCGAGGGCAAGATCTTTGTCGCTAAGAACGGATCCTTTCTGGAAAAAGAGTTTCTCTCGAAAGAAGTAAGTGGGAGGAAAGTAGAACTCGATGAAGTACTACCTCTTGAGCGGGACAGTAGTGCAGCTCAGGAAGATGTTCCTGTGATGCCTACACCAACTGAAGAGGAAAATAATGATGATGATCAAGGTACTTCGGATCAAGTTGCTACTGAACTTCGTAGGTCCACAAGGACACGTTCCGCACCAGATTGGTACGGCAACCCTGTCTTGGAAATCATGTTGTTAGACAAGGATGAACCTTCGAACTATGAAGAAGCGATGGCGGGCCCAGATTCCAACAAATGGCTTGGAGCCATGAAATCCGAGATAGAATCCATGTATGAAAACAAAGTATGGACTTTGACTGACTTGCCCAATGATCGGCGAGCGATAGAAAACAAATGGATCTTTAAGAAGAAGACGGACGCGGATGGTAATGTCACCATCTATAAAGCTCGACTTGTCGCTAAGGGTTATCGGCAAGTTCAAGGGATTGACTACGATGAGACTTTCTCTCCCGTAGCGAAGCTTAAGTCCGTCCGAATCATGTTAGCAATTGCCGCATACTATGATTATGAGATATGGCAGATGGACGTCAAAACGGCATTCCTTAACAGTTATCTTAAGGAAGAACTGTATATGATGCAGCCGGAAGGTTTTGTCGATCCTAAGAACGCTAACAAAGTATGCAAGCTCCAGCGATCCATTTATGGGCTGGTGCAAGCATCTCGGAGTTGGAACATTCGCTTTGATGAGATGATCAAAGCGTTTGGGTTTATGCAGACTTATGGAGAAGCCTGCGTTTACAAGAAAGTGAGTGGGAGCTCTGTAGCATTTCTCATATTATATGTAGATGACATACTCCTGATGGGAAATGATATAGAATTCTTGGACAGCATTAAGGCCTACTTGAATAAGTGTTTTTCAATGAAGGACCTTGGAGAAGCTGCTTATATATTAGGCATCAAGATCTATAGAAATAGATCGAGACGCCTCATAGGTCTTTCACAAAGCACATACCTTGATAAGATTTTGAAGAAGTTCAAAATGGATCAATCCAAGAAAGGGTTCTTGCCTGTATTGCAAGGTGTGAGATTGAGCTCGGCTCAATGCCCGACCACTGCAAAAGATATAGAAGAGATGAGTGACATCCCCTATGCTTCAGCCATAGGATCTATTATGTATGCCATGCTGTGTACCAGACCTGATGTAAACCTTGCTGTAAGTTTGGTAGGAAGGTACCAAAGTAATCCCGGCAAGGAACACTGGACAGCGGTCAAGAATATCCTGAAGTACCTAAAAAGGACAAAGGACATGTTTCTTGTTTATGGAGGTGACGAAGAGCTCGTCGTAAAGGGTTACGTCGACGCTAGCTTCGACACAGATCTGGATGACTCTAAGTCACAAACCGGATACGTGTATATGTTGAATGGTGGAGCAGTAAGCTGGTGCAGCTGCAAGCAGAGCGTCGTGGCGGGATCTACATGTGAAGCGGAGTACATGGCAGCCTCGGAGGCAGCGCATGAAGCTATTTGGGTGAAGGAGTTCATCACCGACCTAGGAGTCATACCCAATGCGTCGGGGCCGATCAAACTTTTCTGTGACAATACTGGAGCTATTGCCCTTGCGAAGGAGCCCAGATTTCACAGGAAGACCAGGCACATCAAGCGTCGTTTCAACTCCATCCATGAAAATGTTCAAGATGGAGACATAGAAATTTGCAAAGTACATACGGATCTGAATGTCGCAGATCCGTTGACTAAACCTCTCTCGCGAGCGAAACATGATCAACACCAGAACTCTATGGGTGTTCGATTCATCACAATGTAACTAGATTATTGACTCTAGTGCAAGTGGGAGACTGTTGGAAATATGCCCTAGAGGCAATAATAAAAGTATTATTATTATATTTCTTTGTTCATGATAATAGTCTTTTATTCATGCTATAACTGTACTATCCGGAAATCGTAATACACGTGTGAATACATAGACCACAATATGTCCCTAGTGAGCCTCTAGTTGACTAGCTCGTTGTGATCAACAGATAGTCATGGTTTCCTGGCTATGGACATTGGATGTCGTTGATAACGGGATCACATCATTAGGAGAATGATGTGATGGACAAGACCCAATCCTAAGCATAGCACAAAGGTCGGTTAGTTCGTTTGCTAGAGCTTTTCCAATGTCAAGTATCTCTTCCTTCGACCATGAGATCGTGTAACTCCCGGATACCGTAGGAGTGCTTTGGGTGTATCAAACGTCACAACGTAACTGGGTGATTATAAAGGTACACTACAGGTATCTCCGAAAGTGTCTGTTGGGTTGACACGGATCGAGACTGGGATTTGTCACTCCGTATGACGGAGAGGTATCTCTGGGCCCACTCGGTAATGCATCATCATAATGAGCTCAAAGTGACCAAGTGGTTGATCACGGGATCATGCATTACGGTACGAGTAAAGTGACTTGCCGGTAACGAGACTGAACAAGGTATTGGGATACCGACGATCGGGTCTCGGGCAAGTAACGTACCGATTGACAAAGGGAATTGTATACGGGGTTTGATTGAATCCTCGACATCGTGGTTCATCCGGTGACATCATCGAGGAGCATGTGGGAGCCAACATGGGTATCCAGATCCCGCTGTTGGTTATTAACCGGAGAGTCTCGGTCATGTCTGCATGTCTCCCGAACCCGTAGGGTCTACACACTTAAGGTTCGGTGACGCTAGGGTTATCAGGAAGACAAGTATGTGATCACCGAATGTTGTTCGGAGTCCCGGATGAGATCCCGGATGTCACGAGGAGTTCCGGAATGGTCCGGAGGTAAAGTTTTATATATGGGAAGTTGTTAAACGGACACCGGAAAGTTTCGGGGTCATACCGGTATTATACCGGGACCACCGGAGAGGTTCCGGGGGTCCACCGGGAGGGACCACCCCTCCCGGGGGGCCACTTGGGCTGCGTAGGGATAGCAGCCAGCCCCTAGTGGGCTTGGCGCCCCCCCCCCTTGGGCCCATGCGCCTAGGGTTGGGGGGGGGGAACCCTAAAGGGGGCGCACCCCCCTTGCTTGGGGGGCAAGCCCCCCACCCTTTGGCCGCCGCCCCCCTCTAGGGTTTCCCCTAGAGGGCCGCCCCCCTTGCCCCTCTCCTCCTATATATAGAGGGGTGAGGGGAGGGCTGCTGGACACAACTTAAGGCGCAGCTCCTCCCCTCCCCAACACCTCTCCTCCTCCGTACGTGCTTGGCGAAGCTCTGTCGGAGTACTGCTGCACCAACTACACCACGCCGTCGTGCTGCCGTTGGAGCTGCCTTCCTCAACCTCTCCTTCCTCCTTGCTGGATCAGGACGGAGGAGACGTCGTCCGTCCCGTACGTGTGTTGAACGCGGAGGTGCTGTCCGTTCAGCACTTGGTCATCGGTGATCCGAATCACGTCGAGTACGACTCCATCATCACCATCCCCTTGAACGCTTCCGCACTCGATCTATAAGTGGTATGGAGATGCAAACTCTTCCCCTTGACTCGTTGCTTAGATGAACTCATAGATGGATCTTGGTGAAACCGTAGAAATTTTTTTAATTTTCTGCTACGTTCCCCAACAGTGGCATCATGAGCTAGGTCTATGCGTAGTTCTCTTTGCACGAGTAGAACACAATTTTGTTGTGGGCGTGGATCTTGTCAACTTACTTGCCACTACTAGTCTTTTCTTGCTTCAACGGCATTGTGGGATGAAGCGGCCCGGACCAACCTTACACGTACGCTTACGTGAGACCGGTTCCACCGATTGACATGCACTAGTTGCATAAGGTGGCTGGCGGGTGTCTGTCTCTCCCACTTTAGTTGGAGCGGATTCGATGAAAAGGGTCCTTATGAAGGGTAAATAGAAGTTGACAAAATCACGTTGTGGTTATTCGTAGGTAAGAAAACGTTCTTGCTAGAACCCAATTGCAGCCACGTAAAAGATGCAACAACAATTAGAGGACGTCTAACTTGTTTTTGCAGCGATTGATCATGTGATGTGATATGGCCAGAAGTTGTGATGAATGATGAATTGTGATGTATGAGATCATGTTCTTTGTAATAGGATTCACGACTTGCATGTCGATGAGTATGACAACCGGCAGGAGCCATAGGAGTTGTCTTTATTTTTGTATGACCTGCGTGTCATTGAAGAACGCCATGTAACTTACTTTACTTTATTGCTAAACGCGTTAGTCATAGAAGTAGAAGTAGTCGTTGGCGTGACAACTTCATGAAGACACGATGATGGAGATCATGATGATGGAGATCATGGTGTCATGCCGGTGACAAGATGATCATGGAGCCCCGAAGATGAAGATCAAAGGAGCTATATGATATTGGCCATATCATGTCAATACTTTATATAATTGCATGTGATGTTTATTATGTTTTATGCATCTTGTTTACTTAGGACGACGGTAGTAAATAAGATGATCCCTTACAACAATTTCAAGAAGTGTTCTCCCCTAACTGTGCACCGTTGCTAAAGTTCGTCGCTTCTAAGCACCACGTGATGATCGGGTGTGATGGATTCTTACATTCACATACAACGGGTGTAAGACAGTTTTACACAGCAAAACACTTAGGGTTAACTTGACGAGCCTAGCATGTACAGACATGGCCTCGGAACACGGAGACCGAAAGGTCGAACACGAGTCGTATGGAAGATATGATCAACATGAGAATGTTCACCGATGATGACTAGTCCCTTTGGCCCATGCGCCTAGGGTTGGGGGGGGGGAACCCTAAAGGGGGCGCACCCCCCTTGCTTAGGGGGCAAGCCCCCCACCCTTTGGCCGCCGCCCCCCTCTAGGGTTTCCCCTAGAGGGCCGGCCCCCTTGCCCCTCTCCTCCTATATATAGAGGGGTGAGGGGAGGGCTGCTGGACACAACTTAAGGCGCAGCTCCTCCCCTCCCCAACACCTCTCCTCCTCTGTACGTGCTTGGCGAAGCTCTATCCGAGTACTGCTGCACCAACTACACCATGCCGTCGTGCTGCCGTTGGAGCTGCCTTCCTCAACCTCTCCTTCCTCCTTGCTGGATCAAGACAGTGGAGAGTCGTCCGTCCCGTACGTGTGTTGAACGCGGAGGTGCTGTCCGTTCAGCACTTGGTCATCGGTGATCCGAATCACGTCGAGTACGACTCCATCATCACCATCCCCTTGAACGCTTCCGCACTCGATCTACAAGTGGTATGTAGATGCAAACTCTTCCCCTTGACTCTTTGCTTAGATGAACTCATAGATGGATCTTGGTGAAACCGTAGAATTTTTTTTAATTTTTTGCTACGTTCCCCAACATTCTCAACTTTCACTTCCACGTATCATCGTGGAGAACTCAAACCGATGAAACTAATGCAATGGCAAGAACACACTAAGTGCTCAAGTCCCACACTCTCAAATCCCACCAAAGCAATGAAAGCTATCGAGGAATATGTGACGAAGAACAAGGAGAGCACAAAATAACTCCAAGATTTTGATCCAAATGGTTCCCCTCACTTAGAGGAGAGATGGATTGGCGGAATGTTGATATAGAATCTAGATATCCTCTCTCTTTTCCCTCAAAATGATGCAAGAACCATGGGAGGAATAGAGAGAAAGCAAAGCTTTTGGAGGTCAACAATGGAGGGGAAAGCTTGCTCAAAGTTGCTAGGCGCAATGGGGAAGAAGACCCCCTTTTATAGTGGTCGCAAGAATACAACCGTTATGCACTGGTCATGCTCAAGCGGTACTACCGCTAAGAGCGGCAGTTTCACTAAGGCTCATTGAGTACCATGGTGGTATACTCGCATTGTAGTTCTGCCGGAGCGGTACTACCGTTAATTGACAATAGGCTAATAGAGAAACCGGCAGTAGTTCAAGCGGCACCAGAGCGGAAGAACCACATCAAGCGGTACTACCGTTGGAAGCAGCGGTACTATCGTGAATTGCCAGAGGGCATACAGAAGACTCAACACAACAAGAGGTAGCCACAACACCAACCAGCGGAAGTACCACATAAGCGGTACTATAGTCAGTAGCGCGCGGTACTACCACAAAATGTCGAGGGGTAACAGAAGACTCGGCCCAAGCGGAACTAGCTCTGGTACCAACCAGCGGAAGTACCGCCTAATCTGTACTACCGCTTGCTTTCTGCCAAAAAACCAAAGCACAACATTTGAATGCAAGTAATTAAAACCAAAACTGGCATAACTTTGAAAAATGAACTCTAATTTCGATGAACTCAAGCTTGATAGAAAGCTAACAACAAGAGTTGTCAAATCACAACAGAGGTGTGAAATCGACATGAGTGAAGAACTGGCAAAAACTCTAACATCAAAAACACAATAGATGATGCATATGAAATCTGTTCTCGATGAACTTGAACTTGTCATGAAGATGACCACAAGCTCCAAAACTTATATAGAGAATAGCCAAAGAAGAACCAAGAAAGATGGTGGCAATGATGCAATGGTTTGAGCTCTCTGTGAATGATACGATCAAGCTACTCACTCGAGAGCCCCCCTTGATAGTACGCCAATCAATCCTACAACCCGGTCTCCCAACTAACACCATGAGATTAGTAAAATAGAAAACCTATCAAGGTCAAACCTTTTCCTTGCGCATAGTCCACTTGAGCTAGATGATGATGATCTTATCCTCCTCAAGTTGGACCACCTTTGTTGATTGCGCTGGCTCAATGAAGACTAATATTGCTCCCCCATACTTCACTATGGGTGAGCCTCTCTTTTGGCACATCTTCACAAGTCCATTATCACCAGAATGGATTGAAAGCTTCAAGCATGTGATCTCTTCGTGATCCTCCTCTTGAACTTGCACAACACAACATTGATGACGATCACCACTTGATGTCATCCTCCATGGGTCATATGAGATCTTCCTCTTGATGTAAGCCCATGGAAAAAAACTAGCCCCACATAGAAACACAACACAAATAGATCATGGGTTACACAAAAGCGTAATGGACAATGCTTACCATACCGTGGGATCACTTGATCCCACTCGGTACATCTTCTACACTTTGTGTGTTGATCAACTTGAATCAATTCTTTGTACGTAGTCTTGATCAAGCTTGCATCTTATCTTCTCTCTTCATAAAGATGATGTATTGAAGGCCACATGAATGTTCACACAACTTTCTTTTTCAAGACATGCTTGTAGTAGACTCAACTCTCACATGACCAATCTTTGGATAACTCCATGAATAACACCTTGGTCAACAAATACTCTTCTTCTTTCAACCTTGAAACCAACATATGGTCTTCAAGCATTGGCTATGTTTAATCTTTCAAGTATAACTCAAAGCAATCATTAGTCCATAGGGTTTGTCATCAATTACCAAAACCAAACATTGGGGCACCATGCTCTTTCATCGGTGAGAAGATTAGAGCAATTGCATAATGCAATTGCCGAGGGTCTAATTTATTAATTAGATGAGCAATATCATGACAATAAATCACTTTCTTAGTCAAGGATAAAAACCAACAAAGGCAACAAAAGTAGATTCATTTTATAAATATGTTGTTTCCTACTACCGAAACTGAAATGGAGAATTCGGTGGCTGCCATGTCCTCGCAGGTATACCATGGTTTTAATTTAATGGCAATAAAGCTTTGGCATCTATTAATAAAACATTGATTTACCGTGATTTCAAATGAATCTCATATTGAGTTGTTCTTATGTTTCATAGTCTTATATGCAATTAAAGTAAGTAACTGATGCTTGTCGCTTGAGCGTAAATCTGAACTTGTGCTATCTTTTAGTTTACTTACTGAGCATGGCTCTCGTTTTCTGTTCATTACTAATGGTTGAATCAGAATATGCTAAGAGGGGTGGTATTATAAATCTAGGTTTCCTCTTCCTTCACCCGTAAGATGCATAACATCTCAAAAAGAAAAGAAAATATTTGATTATAATGAAAATATGAAGCGGCACATAGAAAAAGAATCTTTCATGTTCCAAGACCTACAACACCGAACATGTATATTATTGCCTCGAAGGGCTTAGTAAATTGTCCGAATGGTAACAATCTTCCAGGTGGTAATGTAACTAGCTTTCATTCCAATATAGCACTAAAATTTAAGTGCTAGCTAGCTTCTAACTAAGTCCTTCAGATTGCGCCCAAGCATCAACATCTTGCTCGCTGGAAGAAGACTCCTGTTGCGCATCAACACATTCACCATTTCCCACAGAAGAATGTCTACCTTTGTACCATCACAGCCCAAGTAAGCATCCATCCCAAGAAATCCATTGTAGGATGGTTTGTCTTAAAGAGCATAACACCATTGCTTGCTTCTAGGATGACATCAACCCTAGCACCGGTGAGGGCATTGAGGTTAGCAGCGCTCTTGAACAAACCACTAAGCCTCTTGAAGACGGATCCATCACGCTCATTGTCATCATTGATGTATGTGACACCTGACCGCCTCTCCCTCCTTGGCATACTAAATCCTATGAGGAAAATGAAACTTATTGCTATAAACAGGAACAGCAAGAATCTATAAAATGCTAGAGATTTACCAAAGCCATTGGCTAACTTCATGTTAGTGGGAGATATGCGGACATGTGCTCCCCTTATATAGAAGAATCACCCCAAGGACCCTAAAAATTGTCCAGGTTCCATGTTTGTATCGGCATGTTGGGACCACATGCCAGAGAGACGTATAGAATAGTGTACAAGAAACATTGGTGTCAATTATACTTTTTGCATTACATGGACGATAGTTAAAGTTCATCCTTATCCATACAACCAAATTTATTAGCAATTGATATAGAAGCATTGCTATTTGAGTAGAATTGGACCTTGTAATCTTTAGTAAGAGTTGACATAGATAATCTTTGAGCATAGTAGTTTCGTATGGTATTGACTGCTAGCCATATATTCATATATGAGTACCTTAACGTAATTCTTTGGAACCGCTAATGTATATATTGTTGCTATATGTGTGTATTCACATCCTTTTTAGAACCATTAACACACTTCCAAACAAATTATAAAATTAATACCATTAAATTGTTTCTATGTTTGTACATACATATCCTTACCCGAGAGCATTGAAGAATCAACACTGTTTTATTTTAAAGCATAACATAATATTGGTCAATTCCTTTTGATTGATAATTGCATAAAAATCCTTTAGTGATCATATTCATTACAATTAAAACATTTAATGATTAAATCATGTAAGATCACATTGGTTACATCCAAATCCTCTACTAAGAACCATGCTGTGGGGAATGTTGGGGAACGTAGCATGCAATTTCAAAAAAATTCTTACGATCACGCAGGATCTATCTAGGAGATGCATAGCAACGAGAAGGGGAGAGTGTGTCCACGTACCCTCATAGACCGAAAGCGGAAGCGTTCGTTAACGCGGTTGATGTAGTCATGCTTCTTCACATTTCGACCGATCAAGCACTGAACTACGACACCTCCGAGTTCTGCACACATTTAGCTCGATGAAGTCCCACGAACTCTCGATCTAGAAAAGTGTCGAGGGAGAGTTTCGTCAGCACAACGGTGTGGTGACGGTGATGGTGACATGAACTTTTAGTGGAATCTTTGCCTTCCAGATTTTCTAGTTATTGCTCACCGGTACCTCAGAATGCATGAGCGCACGATACATAGAGTCTACCGTGAAAGACCCCGATGTAGTAAGGTTCCAGCGAAACACATCATGGCCTTGCGTTAGGTTAATCAGATCCATACGGGATAAGAGATTATGCCATGAAATAAGTCGGGCACCAACCAAATCCCGCCTGAACGAAATATTCGGAGGGGATGAGCTAAGCACCTGCGCAATAGTATTGTTCTTATCGCGAGCAATGTTGTACAAAGCTGGATATTGTTCTCGAAGACTGGCATTGCCTACCCAGATGTCTTCCCAGAAAAGATCTTCGACCCATCCTTTATCGCGAAAGACCCAAAGCGAAAGAGTTGTTTCTTTGCCGCCATTAGGCCAGCCCAAAAGTGTGAGTCGCCAGGTTTCCAATTTGCCTAAGACACCGCCTTTTGGCCTAGATACTTGTTGTGCAGCATGGTTTGCGAAACACCATCCTCAGTAAGAAGTTTGAACAACCATTTACTAAGTAGGGCCTCATTCTTGACCTGCGGGTCATAAATTCCAAGGCCACCTTGGTCTTTCGGCCTACAAACCATGCTCCATTTGGTCAGCCGATATTTTTTCTTTTCACCATCTCCTTGCCAAAAGAATCTGGACCTAAAATAGTCCAATCTTTGCTAGACCCCTTTTGGGAGTTGGAAAAAAGAAAGCATATAGAGAACCATATTTGTGAGGACAGAGTTTCTCAAAACCAGTCGTCCTCCAACTGAGAGCAACTTGCCTTTCCAACTGCTCAACCATTTCTCTAGTCGCTCCTCTACATGCTTCCACTCCGCAATGGTGAGACGTCGATAATGAATCGGTATTCCCAGATATTTGATTGGGAGTTGGCCAAGTGCGCAACCAAACAGGTCCGCATAATCGGCCGCCGCCTCAACGGCTTCTCCAAAGCAGAACACTTCGCTTTTATGAAAGTTAATTTTAAGACCTTACATTTGCTCAAACGCTGACAACAGGAGTTTCATGTTTCGAGCCTTGTCTAAGTCATGTTCCATAAACGGAATTATGTCATCGGCATATTGCAGAATAGAGAGGCCACCATCCACAAGGTGTGGCACTACCCCTGCAATTTGCCCGTCCTGCTTGGCGCGCTCAATCAGAATAGCCAACATGTCAACCACAATGTTAAATAACATTGGGGACATAGGGTCAACCTGCCGTAGTTTTTTTTTGTCTGGAAGTAATGACCTACAACATCATTAACTTTGATGGCCACACTACCTCCAGTTACAAAATTTTGGATCCATTGGCACCTTTTTTCGAGAAACCTTTCATCCTTAGGGCTTGTTGGAGGAAAGACAATTTGACCTTGTCATAGGCTTTTTCAAAGTCAATTTTGAATATTACTCCACTCAGGTTTTTTCGGTGCATCTCATGGACGGTCTCATGCAGGATTACTACGCCATCAAGTATATTCCTTCCTTGCATGAAAGCCGTTTGAGATGGTCGTACAACATGGTCAGCTACCGAGTTAAGCCTATTCATAGCCACTTTAGTGAAAATCTTGAAGTTGACATTAAGGAGGCATATGGGTCTGAACTGCTGGATCCGTTCAGCTTCCTTAATCTTTGGCAACAAGACAATCTCGCCAAAATTAATCCTGAATAGCTCAAGTTGGTCGGCATGAAGACAATTGAACAACTCCATAAGGTTAGCCTTGATGATATCCCAGAAATTCTGATAGAATTCTGCAAGGAAACCATTTGGGCCTGGAGCTTTGTTATGTTCCCTTTGGAACACTGCAGCTCTCACCTCCTCTTCCGAGAATGGTGCCGTCAGGATATCATTTTCTTCTACCATGACTTGTGGAATGTCACCTGTTCGGGTCTCGTCAAGGGTGAAATTCCCTTCAGCCGGTGCTCCGAGTAGAGATTTGTAGTAGGTGGTGATATACTTCTTGAGCTCCTCCTGACCTTCGATCCACCCCTCATCTTGTTAGAGACTATAAATACATTTCTTCCTATGCCGCCCACTAGCAACCAATTGAAGTGTCTTGTATTATTATCACCCATCAAAATGAAATCGGCTTTGGATCTCTGGTAGTATTTGATCTCCTCTTCTCCCAGAAGAGGGGCAACCTTCTCATTAGATTGATTTTTCAATTCAATCTCTTGTTGAGATAAGGTGCGCATCTCTGCAATTTTGTCGAGGTCATCAATAATGGTAGAGTGCCGTTGCTTTTCTTTTTTTATAAATCCCGTTGGTATGTTTTGCCCATCCAGAGAGGTGTTGCCTCATGGCTCTTATTTTAAAGTTTCATCTTTGAATAGGTGTGCCACCAACAGCGGGCCTCTCCCAAATATTCTTGATCATGTCTACAAACCCGTCCTATGCATCCATCCCAATTCAAATTTGAAAGGGCATCGGGTAGGTGGGTTTGTAGAATTAGAATCCAGAATGATGGGTGCATGATCCGATAAAGCCTCAATACACTCTAGGGCTCTCACGGTTACCAGAGGAAATATTATTTCCCATTCGGTATCCATGAGTACCCTATCAAGCTTCTCGTAGGTCGGCACATGTCGGTTATTACCCCAAGTGAATTGCCGTCCCGACATACTGGCCTCCCGAAGATCCAAACTGTCTATCACAACATTGAATAGAAAAGGCCAATGAGTGTCGAAACGGTCATTATTTTTCTCTTCCTGATACCTAAGGATATTAAAGTCCCCTCCAATAAGCATTGGATGCGGGTTATCCTTAGCTAGATTTACCAATTCCCGAAGGAAAGCAGACTTATGCTCATCTTGGGCAGCCCCATAGACAGCGACAAGAGTCCATGTAAAATTATCAGCTCTGTTTCTTAGGTGAAATTTTATATGAAATTCACCGATCGAAAAAGCTAACAAGTCCATGACATAGTCTACCAGCTCGTGGAAGGACTGAAGGGGCTATACCATATCATGCCGTTTTCAATTGGCTGAGATGTTTATCCCTTATTTTAGCACCATTTTGATTGTTAGTCGTTTTTTATTAGGCGTGATCTCTCGCTATAAAATATCAAGTAGTTGGTGTTCTCCCAAGTGTAGCACCGTCTACAACACGTAGCTTTTCGGGGTACCACATGTACACATGAGAACGAATGGTCAGTGAGGTGTAACGCAAGTGAAGGTCAGACCTCTAGTTCTCCGGCGACGCCTAGCTCTGGACTGCAAAGTGATGTCAGATCGCCGATCTCGTATGCGCAATCCGTAGAGAGATCGTGCTTTCGATCATCGTTAGAGGGACGATTGGAGGGACTTCCAGAACGATATACACCAACTCTTCTTCCGCTGCAACTCGAAGTTGTTAATGATCAAATCTAACCTTGGATGCATCTTCATAGTGATCCCGAGTCTTGATCAGTAGGTCGACTGTTTTGTTTTCTACTACGTTTCCCAACAAGTCTGACATGGCCGGGCCATGTGGCCCCACCACATGATACCCATCGAGCTGCCCGGGGACGCCCTTCAGCCACAATGCTCATATATAGTCCCTGAGTGTACCCTAATCCTATCAGATTTTTTTTCATCGCCGCACAATGAGATATTCGCAATCCGAGTTGGAGCCCTTTCTAGATTGCTTCTCTGGTATTTACTGGAATGCAACGGGTAGTGGCCGCGGGACTGAATGACATATGAGTTGAGCTCTACACCAGCTGTCCAACCTCTACTGCAGTCCATGGTTCATCAATATCTTCGAATGCTGTCGAAATGTAAATGCATTTACTCTATCCTCCCCATCTTTTGGGGTTCATGCAAGAAAATGTAGCTTTGCTCCTATGATTCATTCGTAAGAAAGAGAGCCCAAATGTGGAAGACATGGGAAGCCAAACAGTTGGTCCATGATTACCGAGAGATCAACCAAGAGAAGGATGTCACCGTGGACCACCAACCATGGCTTAGAATGCATGCCTACAAATATGCTCTCTTCCCACACAACTGCTACTTCTAGCATGTTGAGCTAAGGTGCAATGTGTATGGTATATAGCCTTTGAACAAAGTCCATGGCAAACATCTGGCCTTTGAAGAAACGCAATCTGAAGGATGAGTTCACGAACAAGAGGGTGCTCTGTCCAAGAATTTGTTCCAACCTGCACTAGAGCATAGAGGTTCTACTTGCGCGTACTGCCAGTATAAACCTTGGGGTGAGGAGGTTGATTCCAAGGCGTGACAGGCTTTAGTTATGCTAACCCTATGTAGGATTACTGTGTTCAATAACATGAGCATAAAACAGCGGTACATACGTAATATGCATCTGAGTGTTCAACAGCTCCCAAATTTCTCTTAACAAGTGTCGTGCAAACATTTGATTATTTAGTGTTTCCACAATCGCCCATTGTACATGCCATGCTCAGTAACCATGCTACTCTGAACGTATGCTATCCCGAGTGGGGATTTTCCAGTGGCAGGGCAGCACCATGAACATGAGGGAAGCCAGTAACACTAGATTATATTCTTCAGTTTAAAGGCAGGGCAGGTGCTGACAGACTGACTAAGCTTGGATTGAGAAACGAAAGAGACTGGCAGGGGTGGGTGAGCGTGCAGACCTGTTGCCGAGAGTAACTGGTGCCGGCGGCGGCGAGGAGGATCCAGCGGCAGCCGCGCTCTTCGGAGGCGGAGGAAGCTTCCTCCAGCCATGGAAGCACGGCCCTTCTACCGGTCGGCAACCATGGCTCCGACCAGAGTCGCCACCTCGTTGCGTGGTGGTAGCGGCAGCGATGTGCCCGAGCCGAGGAGGCACCGCGCGACCGACCTGTTTCGGGTTGGGCTGACGTCCGGGCCTTGTAACGTTGATGTGGGCGGGCCCAAACACAGAAGCCCAATTTCCACGACCAAGTAGGACGGCGTTGGCGATGAAGACGGGAAACTGAATTATTCTAAAAAAACATTCGCAAAAAAAGAATTATTTCAGAAAAACTGAGGTACTGAGCGAGAAGTCACCACCAGAGACCAGATCGGACCAGTGTGAGCGGAGGCTTCCCAGCAGCGGAAGCGAAGGCGAAGGCGAGGCACAGCCACCGCCAGCGCGGTCGGGGACGCCGTCGGCATCGTCAGCCAACAGACGCATCGCCGCGCCAATCTCCACCGCCCGCTCTCTCCGCAAGGCCCCTCACGGACGAGGATCACCTGACGTTGGCTAACCTGTCATTGAGACACTGACACATGGGTCTCACCAAACGTGGGGCCCACTTG
>NC_057812.1:17285635-17323678 GCF_018294505.1 Triticum aestivum
CCTCCATTCTTCCTTGCTTGTTCATTTGATCTCTTATTATGCATTTGTCTCTTGCTTAGCACTTTTGCCTGAAATCAAATACAACAAGCTAGTAACATCAAAGCTTCATTTTTACTTAACTGAATCAAATACAACATTACAGTAACAACACCTTCAGTTTTACTTCACTGAATCTAATAGAACATGGCACTAACACTAAATACAACCATGCAAGATATACTGAAACTACAACACGACACTTTAACTGAAGCAACTATAACTACAAGTTAACTGGATCTACAACACTAAACTAACAAGAACAATAAACTAATCCCAATAAACTACAACACATAGTAGCATTGCCAATCGGCCAATAACCATGACAATTCAATAAAAATGGAATGACTTAACTAACAAAAACACCAACCATTAATCTAAACACATACATGCATTTCCCCTAACCCTAAGACCAAGTGGATAGCACAAACCTGCACCGCACAGCCATAAAACCTCCTGCTAGTGTGGATCCCTTCAAATGCAACATATTTCGAACATGGGGCCAGGTGAAGCCTGCATTTGGTGCTTGGATCTGCCGCTTTACCACACAAAGATGCATCTATGGTTGTCTTAGGGTTCTCCTGCATTTTCAGAGCACACATGAACCCTACCTAACCCTAACCCAAGGTGAAAAGCACAACACTTACCCAGAGCTCCATGTCCATGACGACGAACTCGTCCTCGCTGCTCGACGGTAACAGCAAGGGGAGAGTAGAGCAAAGAGAGAGAGCGAGTAGAGTGGACGAGTGGAGTGGGGGAGGAGATACCGTCAACCCTGTTTTGTACTCGGCCGTCAACCCTGTCGCCATCTCACTTCTCCGACGTGGCACTGACCAGTGGGCTAACCGTGTCAGAAATCGTGGTTAATTGGCTCAAATCAGTCATCCGTGTTTATTGAAAAAAATAGCAAGAAAAGTGGTGGCAAATCCGGATGAGAACAACAAATGTTGTGGTTTTTTGCAATTCACTCGGTGAATAATTGACGAATTATGTACTTTGATGTATCAATAAAATAAAGATGCAACGAAATTGTTTCGGTGGCCGAAAATGAAATATTTTACTCCGTTATATTTAGGGAATCGACTAGGTCCGGTCAAAACTTAATGGATTAAATATACTCCACTAAGTTTACTTCACTGTTTTACTCTATTTTTGAGGGAACGGCTAGAGTTGGCCTAAGAGGTTCAGACTTTTTTTTTTTAAAAAAAAGGGAGGACGACCCCCGGCCTCTGCATCTGGACGATGCATGCATCCACTTTATTAATTATTCACACAAGACCTTACAAAGTAATACAACAGTCAGACTAAAGCCACCGTATAGGCAACATCTGTTGCTACTTCTATCTAGTTGATGAAGGGATGCTGATAGTCTGGGCCTAATATCAAAACAGACCTCGTAGCCAAACCTATCATCTAAGACCTGAGGTCCCAACCAGGACGCCTGCCGGGTATGGGGCACCCACCAGTCCGACGCACTTCTCAACCAGGACGCCTGCCGGGTATGAGGCCGCCGCAGCCACCTGCCACCAATCCATCTTCAGTGTTGTACTGCTGCATCAACCTTGCCCGGTCTAGCTACCGTCGACGCCACCACGACGCCAGACAGTGCCACCTCCCTGCGCGAGTCCATCTCCGCGCATCAGACGTCGAGTCTTCACGACGCCATGCCCCCGAGATCCGCCGCCATCAATGTGTAAGCTGAAGCACCGCCCCACCAAAAAGCCTTCCACTGGTCCCTCGGCCCGTGTACACCTCCATGAATGACGCCCTCAAGAGGGAAACGACACCATAGCACCACCGTCATCTGATCTACTGATCTAGGGTTTCCCCCGGAGGTAGCATAGAGTGGCCTTGAACTTCTCCACGGCGATGCCTTCAAGAAGGGAACGACGTAGACAGCGCCGCCACCGCCGGCCTTGGCAGCTAGCCGAGAGCAGGTTTTCACCCAGATCGGCTCGAAGATCCTCCCTCAAGCATCTCGTGCACGGACTGCCGCCATCTCTGTCGGGGACTAGACGAAAGGGATCCAGGCCACCGCCGCCTGACCGGCCATGGCACCACCACGGTGCCTACAGCCGGCGCCGTCAGGCCCATCGCGCTCGCCTATAGATGCACACCGGAACCGCTAGCCCGCCCAAGCCCATCTGGGCAAGACCAGATCGGCGATCTCGGCCGCCGCCACAGGGGCGACTCCGCCGCGGGGAGGTTGCGCCTCCGCTGACGCCGCCGTCACGCATGCCGTAGGGATCTCGCCGCTCCTTGCCGCCGGATCTGCATCGAATGATGCGCCGCCGCCGCCCGGAAAAAACGCCACCACCGCGCGAGGGATAAGGCCCCGCCGCTGCCATCATAGGCCAGGCTTCGCCGGTGAGACCTCAGGCGACGGCAGGACGGAGGAGGCGAGGGAAGGGGGCCTAGGGCCGGTGAATTGGGCGCCTGTTACAATACAATTTGCAAATGTGCCGGCCATGCAAATTTCATGTGCTTAATTAAATCGCTTCTTTATCTTGTCATTTTTTCTTTTTTCTGCTTCTTTTCATTTTTCTGTTTCCTTTTCTCTTTTTTCTTCTTCCGTGTTTCACGAACTTTTTCCAAATCCGTCGACATTTTTTCAAGATTGATGAACCTTTTCTGAAATTTGATATACTTTATTCAACTACGATGAACTTTTCTCAAATTCGTGAAACTTTTTAATATTGATTAACTTTTTTCAAAATCGAAGATTTTTTTTCCAGATCCGGTATTTTTCTCAAAATTTGATGAACTTTTTTTGAATTTGCGAACTTTTTCTAATTTGATGAACTTTTTTCAAACCCGATGAACTTTTTCTCAAAATTGATGAATTTTTTCTTCAAATTTGTGAACTTTTAAAAATCAATGAACAAGTGTGGCTAATAATAGTTCAAATAATAGAAGAACAAGTGTGACCGCGCAATTTATTTCTCACTTAGATTTTTTTATTTATTTAAAAAATCATAGATTTGGAAAAGTTCATGGATTTTGAGACATAGTTCATCATTTTTGAAGAAAAATTCAGAACCTTAAAAAAGAGTTCATCCATTCTGAGAAAAAGTTCATCATTCTTGACGAAAAGTTCGCGAACTTGAAAAAGTTCATCAATTTTAAAAACAGTTTATGAAAAAGCGAAACATTTCATCTTTTTGAAAAAGCTCATCAATTTTGAAAAAAAATTCTTTAATACTGAAAAACAGTTCATAAATATTGAAAAGAGTTCATCAAGTTTGAAAAATAGTTCATTGATTTTTAAAAGTTCACAAATTTGAAGAAAAAATTCATCAATTTTGAGAAAAAGTTCATCGGGTTTGAAAAAAGTTCATCAAATTAGAAAAAGTTCGCAAATTCAAAAAAAGTTCATCAAATTTTGAGAAAAATACCGGATCTGGAAAAAAAATCTTCGATTTTGAAAAAAGTTAATCAATATTAAAAAGTTTCACGAATTTGAGAAAAGTTCATCGTAGTTGAATAAAGTATATCAAATTTCAGAAAAGGTTCATCAATCTTGAAAAAATGTCGACGGATTTGGAAAAAGTTCGTGAAACACGGAAGAAGAAAAAAGAGAAAAGGAAACAGAAAAATGAAAAGAAGCAGAAAAAAGAAAAAATGACAAGATAAAGAAGCGATTTAATTAAGCACATGAAATTTGCATGGCCGGCACATTTGCAAATTGTATTGTAACAGGCGCCCAATTCACCGGCGCTAGCCGAGGAGACAAAATAATTAAGGAGCATTCTTTGCAAAGGTCACTTTCAGCTCCCCAGGTTGTGCCACTTGTCGCAACTCGTGAGTTTTTCATTTTTTCTAGATCCGTTTATTTAAAAAAAAAAATTAAATAGTTCGTCCAAATCTCAAACCGTTTTTACCGTTGGATTACTCACGTCGAGATCTTCAAAACTAAATCCAATCTTGATAGGTTTTGACGAACATTTTTTCACAAAAAACCCATACGAAAAACAAAGTGAAAAAACCGAATCAGGAGCATGTTTTTTTCCTTTTCAAAAGAGGCACAACTTTGCTCTCGCGAAAGGAAATCCATGCCTCCACGAGAAGCAAATCCGTGCATCTGGCGGAAGGAAAAAACGCTTTTTTCTGTTTCTGACAGGCATGGTCGTTCCTCTCGCGGAAGTAAAAGAAACGCATTTTTTTCATTTCTGAGAGGCACGACCGTGCCTATCGCAGAAGTAAAAGAGAAAATAAAATGCTTTTGTTTTCGCTTCCGAGGCACGAAGAAAATCCGTGCCTCTCGCAGGAGCAAAAGAAAAAAAAAGAAACACGGTTTTTCACGCAATTTTTTTATTTTTTTATTATTTTGTCCGAAAACTAAGAAAGACCGGTGGAAACTCAAAAAGCCGAAAATCCCGGGAAAAATATCATATAAAAAGCCAAAGACGTGTGCGGAAAAACCAGAGGCAGCGTCTAGAGCGCGATGTTGGAATTTGCTAGTGGGCTTTTGGCCCAAAGCCCAACTAAAATTCTGAAATTCTCTTGGCCCATTCATGCACACGTGTGAGTGGAGTGAGTGAGGCTAAAGTTTAGTCCCACCTCATAAGTTGAGAGAGAGTTGCACCTCTTTATAAGGTGAGCTCTCCTACCACTTGTATGAGCATGAGAAGAGGGGACCTACACGCGCGCTCCTCCTCCTCGCTCGCCTCGTCACGCCTCATCACAACACGCCGCAGATTGCGGATTGAGCCGAGCCGAGGACAGAGCTATGCACGTTGTCTATATTTTTGCTGCTCGGGAAAAATTAATGAGTCATTAATTAATAATTAACGGACGTGTTAATTACTGAACCGTTTCCGATTCTTTTGGATCGTGACGACTCGGACGTGGGGTTTACTCCCACGACCTATCCGGCCCGCGCTATATAGTCAGGCAGACGTCTACCCAGCTGCCGCCGCTTCGTATGGTTTCTCACCACCGTTCCAGATCATTGCGCCGCCAAGCAAGTCTTCTCCATCCCTCCTTCCGGCGTGCACCGCGAGAAGGGACAGCAGGCCTCCGGAACCCCGCCTCTCGTGATCCTGTACGGGAGAGGGGCAATCAGGTTTTTGGGGAGCGCACTCGCGCGACTGCTGGCAGCGACGACTTCGTGAACGACGACTTCTTCCCCGACCTCGGCAACCTCATCCTCGACGACATGGGTGACAACGTCAACGCCGGCGGTGCTGCACCGTATGTGATTCTATCCTTCCTGTTCGAGATCGTGGTAGAATTCATGTTTCTAGTATGTGCCCTAGATGTGATATGTTCATCTGCTATGCTAGTTTGCATGATTAGTTTAATCTCTGCTGTTGTGGTTATGATTTATCTTCTGTTTATTCAGATTAAATCTCGTAGTAATTTGCTCATACTTCCAACAATCCAAAAACCTGATTATAGGCAATTTACTCCGAGTGGTTTTGCTGTGCATCTAAAGCCGCCTGCCTTTAAGGGGGCGCAATATAAGAGGTAGCGCACGAGAGCAGTCTACTGGTTTCAGACCATGGGCTGCTATGACGCCATTAAGGGCAAGCCTGAGTGCAATCTTAATCCAGCACAGCTGGAAGCTTTTGAGAAGATCGATACTCTCTTTAAAGGCGCTCTTCTGGGTGTTCTTGATGATTCCATTGTGGATTCTTATATGTCGTTTGACAACGGCAAGGACATGTGGGCTGCGCTTGAGGCCAAGTTTGGTGCCTCGGACGCCGGTAGCGAGTTGTACGTTATGGAGCAATTCTATGACTACAAGATGACTGATGAGCACTCTGTTGTACAACAGGCTCATGAGATACAGTCGCTCGCAAAAGAACTTGAGCACTTCAAGTGTGTGTTGCCGGACAAATTTGTTGCCGGAGGCATTATTGCCAAGCTTCCACCTTCGTGGAACAATTTTGCTACTTCCCTGAAACACAAGAGACAGGAGTTTTCCGTTACGAATCTCGTTGGTACTCTTGACGTTGAAGAGAAGGCGAGAGCAAAAGACACACGTGCTCGAGTTGCTGAGGGAGCTTCTAGTGCCCACATGGTACAGAAGAAGAACTTCCAGCCCAACAAGTTCAAAAACAACAAGAACAAAACTCAGGGCAAAGGCAAGTTTGATACAAAGAACAAGCCATCACATTCTACCAACTTCAAGAAGAATTCTCATAAGAAGGGGAAGGGACTTTGCCATGTCTGCGGTGATCCTAATCACTAGGCTCCGAAGTGTCCTAACCGCTTTGAGGAGCGCGAACATGAGAAGGACGGCAAGTCCGCTAATGTTGTCATCGGTGATATTGATATGAAGGAATCAGGGTACGGTATTTTTCCTACCATCCTTTCAGTATTTCAATCCCCTGATTGGTTAATTGACACCGGTGCCAATGTACATGTTTGTGCTGACGCCTCCATGTTTTCTTCTTACCAGGCCACAGGGACTTCTCCCGTGCTAATGGGGAACGAGTCACATGCCATCGTTCAAGGTGTTGGTACGGTCGATCTGAAGTTTACTTCGGGGAAGACCGTGCGTCTGAAGAACGTTCATCATGTGTCGTCCATCAATAAAAATCTCGTTAGCGGTTCCCGTTTATGTCGAGATGGTTTTAAGTTGGTTTTTGAGTCCAATAAAGTTGTAATTTCCAAGTGCGGACAATTTGTTGGAAAAGGCTATGAGTGCGGAGGCTTGTTCCGCCTATCTTTGTTAGATATTTGCACTAAAGTTATTAATAATTTTTGCCACAAAAATGAGTCTGATATTTGGCATTCACGACTTTGTCACATTAACTTTGGTTGCATGACGCGGCAGCCAATCTGAATTTAATTCCAAAAATCTCTGCTGTCAAAGGCTCTAAGTGCCAAGTATGTGTGCAAGCTAAGCAACCTCGCAAGTCCCATAAGACTGCAGAGGCAAGAGACTTGGCGCCACTAGAGCTTATACATTCTGATCTTTGTGAGATGAATGGCGTGTTGACAAAAGGTGGAAAGAGATATTTCATGACGTTGATTGATGACTCCACTAGATATTGTTATGTGTATCTTATGAAATCAAAAGATGAGGCTTTAACTTTCTTCAAAAACTATAAAGCTAAGGCAGAGAACCAACTTGATCGAAAAATTAAACGGCTTAGGTCCGATCATGGTGGAGAGTATTTTTCCAATGAATTTGATCTGTTTTGTGCGGAACATGGTATAATCCATGAGAGGACGCCTCCCTACTCACCTCAGTCTAATGGGTGGCCGAAAGAAAGAACCGAACTGAAAGTGCAACTATCCCTAGGTGGTTTTGGTAATTCATAACAACATATAGCTCATTGAGCTAATGCTATTCCAAGACAATTATTTCAGGTAAGCTCAATGATTGGCATGGCATGAATGGTGGAAGTGGAACCCTCAAAATGCTAAGGACAAAGGATTGGCTAAAGCTCAAGACTCTTTTTTTACATTTTAGTGATCCAAGATCACATTGAGTCCATAGGAAAAGCCAATACTATCAAGGAGGGATGAGGTGTTGCTTAATGAGCCCTTTGCTCTATGTGCTTAATGATATGCTCCAAAATCCTCAGCCACCTTCCCATATCCACATATGACCTAAACCCTAAGCCAAACTCGGTCCTACCGATTCTTTCTATCCGGTGCCACCGAGTTTCATATGTCATAAGCCACTGTCAAACCCTAGCAATTCGGTTCTACCGATAGGGATCTCGGTCTCACCGAGATGGGATTGCAACCTCTCTGTTTCCTTTTCGTAACTTTTCGGTCACACCGAAAGAGCGGATCGGTCCCACCGAGATTGCAATGTAAACTCTCTGTTTCCCTTTTGTAACTTTTCAGTCTCACCGAAAGAGCAAATCGGTCCCACCGAGTTTGCCCGACCAACTCTCTGGTTAGCTAATTACCAAATCGGTCTCACCGAGTTTGTGTAATCGGTCTCACCAAGATTACATTATGCCCAAACCCTAACCATATCGGTCCTACCGAGTTGCATGTCAGTCCCACCAAAAAACTCTAACGGTCACTAGGTTTACTATTTCGGTCTGACCTAGTTTGTTGATTCGGTCCCACCGAGATTGGTAAATTGTGTGTAACGGTTGGATTTTAAGTGGAGGCTATATATAACCCTCCACCTCCTCTTCATTCATGGAGAGAGCCATCAGAACACATCTACACTTCCAACCCATATGTTCTGAGAGAGAACTACCTACCCTTGTGTTGAGGCCAAGATATTCCATTCCTACCATATGAATCTTGATCTCTAGCCTTCCCCAAGTTGCTTTCCACTCAAATCTTCTTTACACCAAATCAAAATCCTGTGAGAGAGAGTTGAGTGTTGGGGGGACTATCATTTGAAGCACAAGAGCAAGGAGTTCATCATCAACACACCATTTGTTACTTCTTGGAGAATGGTGTCTCCTAGATTGGCTAGGTGTCACTTGGGAGCCTCCGACAAGATTGTGGAGTTGAACCAAGGAGTTTGTAAGGGCAAGGAGATCGCCTACTTCGTGAAGATCTACCGCTAGTGAGGCAAGTCCTGAAGGAAATATGCCCTAGAGGCAATAATAAAGTTATTATTCATTTCCTTATATCATGATAAATGTTTATTATTCATGCTAGAATTGTATTAACCGGAAACATAATACATGTGTGAATACATAGACAAACAGAGTGTCACTAGAATGCCTCTACTTGACTAGCTCGTTAATCAAAGATGGTTATGTTTCCTGACCATGAACAAAGAGTTGTTATTTGATTAACGAGGTCACATCATTAGTTGAATGATCTGATTGACATGACCCATTCCATTAGCTTAGCACCCGATCGTTTAGTATGTTGTTGTTGCTTTCTTCATGACTTATACATGTTCCTATGACTATGAGATTATGCAACTCCCGTTTGCCGGAGGAACACTTTGTGTGCAACCAAACGTCACAACGTAAATGGGTGATTATAAAGGTGCTCTACAGGTGTCTCCAAAGGTAGATGTTGGGTTGGCGTATTTCGAGATTAGGATTTGTCACTCCGATTGTCGGAGAGGTATCTCTGGGCCCTCTCGGTAATGCACATCACATAAGCCTTGCAGCATTACAACTAATGAGTTAGTTGCGAGATGATGTATTACAGAATGAGTAAAGAGACTTGCCGGTAACGAGATTGAACTAGGTATTGGATACCGACGATCGAATCTCGGGCAAGTAACATACCGATGACAAAGGGAACAACGTATGTTGTTATGCGGTCTGACCGATAAAGATCTTCGTAGAATATGTAGGAGCCAATATGGGCATCCAGGTCCCGCTATTGGTTATTGACCGGAGATTTGTCTCAGTCATGTCTATATTGTTCTCGAACCGTAGGGTCCGCACGCTTAACGTTACGATGACAGTTATTATGAGTTTATGCATTTTGATGTACCGAAGTTAGTTGTAGTCCCGGATGTGATCACGGACATGACGAGGATTCTCGAAATGGTCGAGACATAAAGATCGATATATTGGAAGCCTATATTTGGACATCGGAATTGTTCCGGGTGAAAATCGGCATTTTACCAGAGTACCGGGGGGTTACCGGAACCCCCCCCCCCCGGGGGGTTGATGGGCCTACATGGGCCATAAGGGAGAAGAGAGGGGCCGGCCAGGGCAGGCCGCGCGC
The DNA here is from genome assembly GCF_018294505.1 of Triticum aestivum. Lineage (NCBI taxonomy): Eukaryota > Viridiplantae > Streptophyta > Magnoliopsida > Poales > Poaceae > Triticum > Triticum aestivum. The sequence continues at coordinate 17,295,296 of NC_057812.1, forward strand.
CCCCTCCCCCCCTAGTCCGAATAGGACAAGGAAGGGGGGGGGGCGGCGTCCCCCTTTCCTCTTCTCCCTCCCCCTTTCCTTCTCCAACAAGGCAAGAGAGGGGGGAGTCCTACTCCCGGTGGGAGTAGGACTCCTCCTGGCGCACCCCTTGGGGCCGGCCGCACCTCCCCCTCCCTCCTTTATATACGGGGGCAGGGGGCACCCTAGAACACACAAGTTGATCTTCGTGATCGTTCCTTAGCCGTGTGCGGTGCCCCCTCCACCATATTCCACCTCGGTCATATCGTTGCAGTGCTTAGGCGAAGCCCTGCGTCGGTAGAACATCATCATCGTCACCACGCCGTCGTGCTGACAGAACTCATCCCCGAAGCTTTGCTGGATCGGAGCCCGGGGAGCGTCATCGAGCTGTACGTGTGCTAAGAACTCGGAGGTGCCGGAGTAACAGTGCTTGGATCAGTCGGATCGGGAAGACGTACGACTACTTCCTCTACGTTGCGTCAACGCTTCTGTTGCGGTCTACGAGGGTACGTAGACAACACTCTCCCCTCTTGTTGCTATGCATCACCATGATCTTGCGTGTGCGTAGGATTTTTTTTGAAATTACTACGAAACCCAACAGTGGCATCAGAGCCTAGGTTTTACATGTTGATGTTATATGCACGAGTAGAACACAAGTGAGTTGTGGGCGATATAAGTCATACTGCTTACCAGCATGTCATACTTTGGTTCGGCGGTATTGTTGGACGAAGCGGCCCGGACCAACATTACGCGTACGCTTACGCGAGACCGGTTCTCCCGACGTGTTTTGCACAGAGGTGGCTTGCGGGTGAAAGTTTCTCCAACTTTAGTTGAACCGAGTGTGGCTACGCCCGGTCCTTGCGAAGGTTAAAACAGCACCAACTTGACAAACTATCGTTGTGGTTTGATGCGTAGGTAAGATTGGTTCTTGCTTAAGCCCATAGCAGCCATGTAAAACTTGCAACAACAAAGTAGAGGACGTCTAACTTGTTTTTGCAAGGCATCTTGTGATGTGATATGGTCAAGACATGATGCTAAATTTTATTGTATGAGATGATCATGTTTTGTAACCGAGTTATCGGCAACTGGCAGGAGCCATATGGTTGTCGCTTTATTGTATGCAATGCAATCGCGCTATAATGCTTTACTTTATCACTAAACGGTAGCGATAGTCGTGGAAGCATAAGATTGGCGAGACGACAACGATGCTACGATGGAGATCAAGGTGTCGCGCCGGTGACGATGGTGATCATGACGGTGCTTCGGAGATGGAGACCACAGGCACAAGATGATGATGGCCATATCATATCACTTATATTGATTGCATGTGATCTTTATCTTTTATGCATCTTATCTTGCTTTGATTGACGGTAGCATTATAAGATGATCTCTCACTAATTATCAAGAAGTATTCTCCCTGAGTATGCACCATTGCAAAAGTTCTTCGTGCTGAGACACCACGTGATGATCGGGTGTGATAGGCTCTACGTTCAAATACAACGGGTGCAAAACAGTTGCACACGCGGAATACTCAGGTTATACTTGACGAGCCAAGCATATACAGATATGGCCTCGGAACACGGAGACCGAAAGGTCGAGCATGAATCATATAGTAGATATGATCAACATAATGATGTTCACCAATGAAACTACTCCATCTCACGTGTTGATCGGACATGGTTTAGTTGATTTGGATCACGTAATCACTTAGAGGATTAGAGGGATGTCTATCTAAGTGGGAGTTCTTTTAGTAAATTAATTGAACCTAAATTTATCATGAACTTAGTACCTGATAGTATCTTGCTTGTTTATGTTTGATTGTAGATAGATGGCTCGTGCTGTTGTTCCGTTGAATTTTAATGCGTTCCTTGAGAAAGCAAAGTTGAAAGATGATGGTAGCAATTACACGGACTGGGTCCATAACTTGAGGATTATCCTCATTGTTGCACAGAAGAATTACGTCCTGGAAGCACCGCTGGGTGTCAGGCCTGCTGCCGGAGCAACACCAGATGTTATGAACGTCTGGTAGAGCAAAGCTGATGACTACTCAATAGTTCAGTGTGCCATGCTTTACGGCTTAGAATCGGGACTTCAACGAAGTTTTGAACGTCATGGAGCATATGAGATGTTCCAGGAGTTGAAGTTAATATTTCAAGAAAATGCCCGGATTGAGAGATATGAAGTCTCCAATAAGTTCTATAGCTGCAAGATGGAGGAGAACAGTTTTGTCAGTGAGCATATACTCAAAATGTCTGGGTATAATAATCACTTGATTCAATTCGGAGTTAATCTTCCAGATGATTGCGTCATTGATAGAATTCTCCAATCACTGCCACCAAGCTACAAGAGCTCCGTGATGAACTATAATATGCAAGGGATGAATAAGACTATTCCCGAGCTCTTCGCAATGCTGAAAGTTGCGGAGGTAGAAATCAAGAAGGAGCATCAAGTGTTGATGGTTAACAAAACCACTAGTTTCAAGAAAAAGGGCAAAGGGAAGAAGAAGGGGAACTTCAAGAAGAACGGCAAGCAAGTTGCTGCTCAAGAGAAGAAACCCAAGTCTGGACCTAAGCCTGAAACTGAGTGCTTCTACTGCAAGCAAACTGGTCACTGGAAGCGGAACTGCCCAAGTATTTGGCGGATAAGAAGGATGGCAAGGTGAACAAAGGTATATGTGATATACATGTTATTGATGTGTACCTTACTAATGCTCGCAGTAGCACCTGGGTATTTGATACTGGTTCTGTTGCTAATATTTGCAACTCGAAACAGGGACTACGGATTAAGCGAAGATTGGCTAAGGACGAGGTGACGATGCTCGTGGGAAACGGTTCCAAAGTTGATGTGATCGCGGTCGGCACGCTACCTCTACATCTACCTTCGGGATTAGTATTAGACCTAAATAATTGTTATTTGGTGCCAGCGTTGAGCATGAACATTATATCTGGATCTTTTTTAATGCGAGACGGTTATTCATTTAAATCAGAGAATAATGGTTGTTCTATTATATGAGTAATATCTTTTATGGTCATGCACCCTTGAAGAGTGGTCTATTCTTATTGAATCTCGATAGTAGTGATACACATATTCATAATGTTGAAGCCAAAAGATGCAGAGTTGATAATGATAGTGCAACTTATTTGTGGCACTGCCGTTTAGGTCATATCGGTGTAAAGCGCATGAAGAGGTAGCGTGCTATAGAACTTATTGGAGCTATAGAACTTATTCGAGACTTCATATCTCTCAATTCGGGCATTTGCTTGAAATATTAACTTCAACTCCTGGAACATCTCATATGCTCCATGACGTTCAAAACTTCGTTGAAGTCCCGATTCTAAGCCGTAAAGCATGGCACACTGAACTATCGAGTAGTCATCAGCTTTGCTCTGCCAGACGTTCATAACATCTGGTGTTGCTCCAGCAGCAGGCCTGGCACCCAGCGGTGCTTCCAGGATGTAATTCTTCTGTGCAGCAATGAGGATAATCCTCAAGTTACGGACCCAGTCCGTGTAATTGCTACCATCATCTTTCAACTTTGCTTTCTCAAGGAATGCATTAAAATTCAACGGAACAACAGCACGAGCCATCTATCTACAATCAAACATAAACAAGCAAGATACTATCAGGTACTAAGTTTCATGATAAATTTAGGTTCAATTAATTTACTTAAAAGAACTCCCACATAGACAGACATCCCTCTAATCCTCTAAGTGATTACGTGATCCAAATCAATAAACCATGTCCGATCATCACGTGAGATGGAGTAGTTTCATTGGTGAACATCATTATGTTGATCACATCTACTATATGATTCACGCTCGACCTCTTGGTCTCCGTGTTCCGAGGCCATATCTGTATATGCTTGGCTCGTCAAGTATAACCTGAGTATTCCGCGTGTGCAACTGTTTTGCACCCGTTGTATTTGAACGTAGAGCCTATCACACCCGATCATCACGTGGTGTCTCAGCACGAAGAACTTTCGCAATGTTGCATACTCAGGGAGAACACTTCTTGATAATTAAAGAGAGATCATCTTATAATGCTACCATCAATCAAAGCAAGATAAGATGCATAAAAGATAAACATGACATGCAATCAATATAAGTGATATGATATGGCCATCATCATCTTGTGCTTGTGATCTCCATCTTCGAAGCACCGTCGTGATCACCATCGTCACCGGCGCGACACCTTGATCTCCATCGTAGCATCGTTGTCGTCTCGCCAATCTTATGCTTCCACGACTATCGCTACCGCTTAGTGATAAAGTAAAGCATTACATCGCGATTGCATTGCATACAATAAAGCGACAACCATATGGCTCCTGCCAGTTGCCGATAACTCGGTTACAAAACATGATCATCTCATACAATAAAATTCAGCATCATGTCTTGACCATATCACATCACAACATGCCCTGCAAAAACAAGTTAGACGTCCTCTACTTTGTTGTTGCAAGTTTTACGTGGCTGCTACGGGCTTAAGCAAGAACCAATCTTACCTACGCATCAAAACCACAACGATAGTTTGTCAAGTTTGTGTTGTTTTAACCTTCGCAAGGACCGGGCGTAGCCACACTTGGTTCAACTAAAGTTGGAGAAACTGTCACCCGCAAGCCACCTCTGTGCAAAGCACGTCGGGAGAACCGGTCTCGTGTAAGCGTACACGTAATGTTGGTCCGGGCCGCTTTGTCCAACAATACCGCCGAACCAAAGTATGACATGCTGGTAAGCAGTATGACTTATATCGCCCACAACTCACTTGTGTTCTACTCGTGCATATAACATCAACATAAAAACCTAGGCTCTGATACCACTGTTGGGGAACGTAGTAATTTCAAAAAAAATTCTACGCACACGCAAGATCATGGTGATGCATAGCAACGAGAGGGGAGAGTGTTGTCTACGTACCCTCATAGACAGCAACGGAAGCGTTGACGCAACATAGAAGAAGTGGTCGTACGTCTTCCCGATCCGACCGATCCAAGTACCGTTACTCCGGCACCTCCGAGTTCTTAGCACACGTACAGCTCGATGACGCTCCCCGAGCTCCGATCCAGCAAAGCTTCGGGGATGAGTTCCGTTAGCACGATGGCGTGGTGACGATGATGATGTTCTACCGACGCAGGGCTTCGCCTAAGCACTTCAACGATATGACCGAGGTGGAATATGGTGGAGGGGGGCACCGCACACGGCTAAGGAACGATCACGAAGATCAACTTGTGTGTTCTTGGGTGCCCCCTCTGCCCCCGTATATAAAGGAGCCAAGGGGAGGGGGCGGCCGGCCAAGGAGGGCGCGCCAAGGGGGAGTCCTACTCCCACCGGGAGTAGGACTCCCTTCTTTCCTAGTTGGAGAAGGAGAAGTGGGGGGAAAGAGGTGGAAGAGAGGAAGGAAAGGGGGGGCGCCGCCCCCCTTCCCTTGTCCTATTCGGACTAGGAAGGGGAGGGGCGCGCGGCCACCTCCTGCCTCCTTCTCTCTTCTCCCTCAAGGCCCATGTAGGCCCAATAATCCCCCGGGGGGTTCCGGTAACCCTCCGGTACTCCGGTAAAATGCCGATTTCACCCGGAACAATTCCGATGTCCAAATATAGGCTTCCAATATATCAATCTTTATGTCTCGACCATTTCGAGACTCCTCGTCATGTCCGTGATCACATCCCGGACTCCGAACTAACTTCGGTACATCAAAATGCATAAACTCATAATAACTGCCATCGTAACGTTAGGCGTGCGGACCCTACGGTTCGAGAACAATGTAGACATGACTGAGACAAATCTCCGGTCAATAACCAATAGCGGGACCTGGATGCCCATAATGGCTCCTACATATTCTACGAAGATCTTTATCGGTCAGACCGCATAACAACATACGTTGTTCCCTTTGTCATCGGTATGTTACTTGCCCGAGATTCGATCGTCGGTATCCAATACCTAGTTCAATCTCGTTACAGGCAAGTCTCTTTACTCGTTCCGTAATACATCATCCAACAACTAACTTATTTGTTGTATGTTGGAAATATGCCCTAGAGGCAATAATAAAAGCATTATTATTATATTTCCTTGTTCATGATAATTGTCTTTATTCATGCTATAATTGTGTTATCCGGAAATCGTAATACATGTGTGAATAATAGACACCAACATGTCCCTAGTAAGCATCTAGTTGACTAGCTCGTTGATCAACAGATAGTCATGGTTTCCTGACTATGGACATTGGATGTCATTGATGATGAGATCACATCATTAGGAGAATGATGTGATGGACAAGACCCAATCCTAAACATAGCATAAGATCGTATAGTTCGTTTGCTAGAGTTTTCCAATGTCAAGTATCTTTTTCTTAGACCATGAGATCGTGTAACTCCCGGATACCGTAGGAGTGCTTTGGGTGTGCCAAATGTCACAACGTAACTGGGTGACTATAAAGGTATATTACGGGTATCTCCGAAAGTGTCTATTGGGTTGACACGGATCAAGACTGGAATTTGTCACTCCGTATGACGGAGAGGTATCACTGGGCCCACTCGGTAATGCATCATCATTATGAGCTCAAAGTGACCAAGTGTCTGGTCACGGTATCATGCATTACGGTACGAGTAAAGTGACTTGCCGGTAACGAGATTGAACAAGGTATTGGGATACCGATGATCGAATCTCGGGCAAGTAACATACCGATTGACAAAGGGAATTGTATACGGGGTTGCTTGAATCCTCGACATCGTGGTTCATCCGATGAGATCATCGAGGAGAATGTGGGAGCCAACATGGGTATCCAGATCCCGCTGTTGGTTATTGACCGGAGAGTGATCTCGGTCATGTCTACATGTCTCCCGAACCCGTAGGGTCTACACACTTAAGGTTCGGTGACGCTAGGGTTGTAGGGATATGTATATGCAGTAACCCGAATGTTGTTCGGAGTCCCGGATGAGATCCCGGACGTCACGAGGAGTTCCGGAATGGTCCGGAGGTAAAGAATTATATATAGGAAGTGCTATTTCAGGCATCGGGACAAGTTTCGGGGTCACCGGTATTGTACCGGGACCACCGGAAGGGTCCCGGGGGTCCACCGGGTGGGGCCACCTGCCCCGGGGGGCCACATGGGCTGTAGGGGGTGCGGTTTGGCCTATATGGGCCAAGGGCACCAGCCCCAAGAGGCCCATGCGCCTAGGGTTCAAGGAAGGGAAGAGTCCCAAAGGGGGAAGGCACCTCCTAGGTGCCTTGGGGAGGAGGGAGTCCTCCCTTGGCCGCCGCCCCCATAGGAGATTGGATCTCCTAGGGCCGGCGCCCCCCTGGGCTCCCTATATATAGTGGGGGAAAGAGGGCCTTCAACACACGCCTTTGGTGCCTCCTTCTCCCTCTCCAACACATCCTCCTCCTCCATAGTGCTTGGCGAAGCCCTGCCGGAGTACTGCAGCTCCACCAACACCACGCCGTCGTGCTGCTGTTGGAGCCATCTTCCTCAACCTCTCCTTCCCCCTTGCTGGATCAAGAAGAAGGAGACGTTACGCTGACCATACGTGTGTTGAACGCGGAGGTGCCGTCCGTTCGGCGCTAGGATCTCCGGTGATTTGGATCACGTCGAGTACGCCTTCCTCATCCCCGTTCTTTGAATGCTTCCGCGCGTGATCTACAAAGGTATGTAGATGCAATCCGATCACTCGTTGCTAGATGAACTCCTAGATGGATCTTGGTGAAACTGTAGGAAAATTTTTGTTTTCTGCAACGTTCCCCAACAGTGGCATCATGAGCTAGGTCTATGCGTAGTTCTCTTGCACGAGTAGAACACAATTTGTTGTGGGTGTTGATGTTGTCAACTTTCTTGCCACTACTAGTCTTATCTTGCTTCAACGGTATTGTGGGATGAAGCGGCCCGGACCAACCTTACATGTACGGTTACGTGAGACCGGCTCCACCGACTAACATGCACAAGTTGCATAAGGTGGCTGGCGGGTGTCTGTCTCTCCCACTTTAGTTGGAGCGGATTCGATGAAAAGGGTCCTTATGAAGGGTAAATAGAAGTTGACAAATCACGTTGTGGCTTTCACGTAGGTAAGAAAACATTCTTGCTAGAACCCTACTTCAGCCACGTAAAACTTGCAACAACAATTAGAGGATGTCTAACTTGTTTTTGCAGCAAGTGCTTTGTGATATGATATGTCCAAAGTTGTGATGAATGATGAATGACATATATGTGATGTATGAGATGTTCATGCTATTGTAATAGGAATCACGACTTGCATGTCGATGAGTATGACAACCGGCAGGAGCCATAGGAGTTGTCTTTATTTTTGTATGACCTGCGTGTCATTGAGAAACGCCATGTAAATTACTTTGCTTCATTCCTAAATGCGTTAGCCATAGTAGTAGAAGTAATAGTTGGCGAGCAACTTCATGGAGACACGATGATGGAGATCATGGTGTCATGCCGGTGACAAAATGATCATGGAGCCCCAAGATGGAGATCAAAGGAGCTATGTGATATTGGCCATATCATGTCACTTTTATTATTTGATTGCATGTGATGTTTATCATATTTATGCATCTTGTTTACTTAGAACGTCGGTAGTAAATAAGATGATCCCTCATAATAATTTCAAGAAAGTGTTCCCCCTAACTGTGCACCGTTGCGACAGTTCGTTGTTTCGAAGCACCACATGATGATCGGGTGTGATAGATTCTAACGTTCACATACAACGGGTGTAAGACAGATTTACACATGTAAAACACTTAGGTAGACTTGACGAGCCTAGCATGTACAGACATGGCCTCGGAACACAGAAGACCGAAAGGTCGAGCATGAGTCGTATAGAATATACGATCAACATGAAGATGTTCACCGACGTTGACTAGTCTATCTCACGTGATGATCAGACACGGCCTAGTTAACTCGGATCATGTTATACTTAGATGACTGGAGGGATGTCTATCTGAGTGGGAGTTCATTATAATTTGATTAGATGAACTTAATTTCATGAACTTAGTCTAAAATTTTACAATATGTCTTGTAGATCAAATGGCCAACGTAGTCCTCAACTTCAACGCGTTCCTAGAGAAAACCAAGCTGAAAGACGATGGTAGAAACTACACGGACTGGGTCCGGAACCTGAGGATCATCCTCATAGCTGCCAAGAAAGATTATGTCCTACAAGAACCGCTAGGTGACGCACCTGTTCTCCCTGCAGAACAAGACGTTATGAACGCTTGGCAGGCACATACCGATGACTACTCCCTCGTTCAGTGCGGCATGCTTTACAGCTTAGAGCCGGGGCTCCAAAAACGTTTTGAGAGACACGGAGCATATGAGATGTTCGAAGAGCTGAAAATGGTTTTCCAAGCTCATGCCCGGGTCGAGAGATATCAAGTCTCCGCCAAGTTCTTTAGCTGTAAGATGGAGGAAAACAGTTCTGTCAGTGAGCACATACTCACTATGTCTGGGTTGCATAACCGCTTGACTCAGCTAGGAGTTAATCTCCCGGATGACGCGGTCATTGACAGAATCCTTCAGTCGCTTCCACCGAGCTACAAGAGCTTTGTGATGAACTTCAATATGCAGGGGATGGAAAAGACCATTCCTGAAGTATTTGCAATGCTGAAATCAGCAGAGGTAGAAGTCAAAAAGGAACATCAAGTGTTGATGGTGAATAAAACCACTAAGTTCAAGAAAGGCAAGGGTAAGAAAACCATCAAGAAAGACGGCAAGGGAGTTGCCGCGCCCAGCAAGCAAGCTGCAGGGAAGAAGCCAAAGAATGGACCCAAGCCCGAGACTGAGTGCTTTTATTGTAAGGAAAGTGGTCACTGGAAGCGGAACTGCCCCAAATACTTAGCGGACAAGAAGGCTGGCAAAACAAAAGGTATATGTGATATACATGTAATTGATGTGTACCTTACCAGTACTCGTAGTAGCTCCTGGGTATTTGATACCGGTGCAGTTGCTCACATTTGTAACTCAAAGCAGGAGCTGTGGAATAAGCGGAGACTGGCGGAGGAGGAGGTGACGATGCGCATCGGGAATGGTTCCAAGGTCGATGTGATCGCCGTCGGCACGCTACCTCTACATTTACCTACGGGATTAGTTTTGAACCTTAATAATTGTTATTTAGTGCCAAGTTTGAGCATGAACATTGTATTAGGATCTCGTTTAATACGAGATGGCTACTCATTTAAATCCGAGAATAATGGTTGTTCTATTTATATGAGAGATATGTTTTATGGTCATGCTCCGATGGTGAATGGTTTATTCTTAATGAATCTCGAGCGTAATGCTACACATATTCATAGTGTGAATACCAAAAGATGTAAGATTGATAATGATAGTCCCACATACTTGTGGCACTGCCGCCTTGGTCACATAGGTGTCAAACGCATGAAGAAGCTCCATACTGATGGACTTTTAGAGTCTCTTGATTATGAATCATTTGACACGTGCGAACCATGCCTCATGGGTAAAATGACCAAGACTCCATTCTCAGGAACAATGGAGCGAGCAACCAACTTATTGGAAATCATACATACTGATGTGTGCGGTCCAATGAGTATTGAGGCTCGCGGTGGCTATCGTTATGTTCTCACCCTCACTGATGACTTGAGTAGATATGGGTATGTCTACTTAATGAAACACAAGTCTGAGACCTTTGAAAAGTTCAAGGAATTTCAGAGTGAGGTTGAGAATCAACGTGACAGGAAAATCAAGTTCCTGCGATCAGATCGTGGAGGAGAATACTTGAGTCATGAGTTTGGCACACACTTAAGAAAATGTGGAATAGTTTCACAGCTCACGCCGCCTGGAACACCTCAGCATAATGGTCCGAACGTTGTAATCGCACTCTATTAGATATGGTGCGATCTATGATGTCTCTTACCGATTTACCGCTATCTTTTTGGGGGTATGCTTTAGAGACTGTCGCATTCACTTTAAATAGGGCTCTGTCGAAATCCGTCGAGACAACACCGTATGAATTATGGTTTGGGAAGAAACCTAAGTTGTCGTTTCTAAAAGTTTGGGGATGCGATGGTTATGTCAAGAAACTTCAACCTGAAAAGCTCGAACCCAAATCAGAAAAATGCGTCTTCATAGGATACCCTAAAGAAACTATTGGGTATACCTTCTACCTCATATCCGAAGGCAAGATCTTTGTTGCCAAGAATGGGTCCTTTCTAGAGAAAGAGTTTCTCTCGAAAGAAGTAAGTGGGAGGAAAGTAGAACTTGATGAAGTATTACCTCTTCAACCGGAAAATGGCGCAACTCAAGAAAATGTTCCTGAGGTGCCTGCACCGACTAGAGAGGAAGTTAATGATGATGATCAAGATACTTCTGATCAAGCTCCTACTGAAATTCGAAGGTCCACAAGGACACGTTCCGCACCAGAGTGGTACGGCAACCCTGTCTTGGAAATCATGTTGTTAGACAATGGTGAACCTTCGAACTATGAAGAAGCGATGGCGGGCCCGGATTCCGACAAATGGCTAGAAGCCATGAAATCCGAGATAGGATCCATGTATGAAAACGAAGTATGGACTTTGACTGACTTGCCTGTTGAGCGGCGAGCCATAGAAAATAAATGGATCTTTAAGAAGAAGACAGACGCGGATGGTAATGTGACCATCTATAAAGCTCGGCTTGTCGCTAAGGGTTATCGACAAGTTCAAGGGGTTGACTACGATGAGACTTTCTCACCGGTAGCGAAGCTGAAGTCTGTCCGAATCATGTTAGCGATTGCTGCATTCTATGATTATGAAATATGGCAAATGTACGTCAAAACAGCATTCCTTAATGGTTTCCTTAAGGAAGAATTGTATATGATGCAGCCGAAAGGTTTTGTCGATCCTAAGAATGCTAACAAGGTGTGCAAGCTCCAACGCTCGATTTATGGGCTGGTGCAAGCATCTGGAGTTGGAACATTCGCTTTGATGAGATGATCAAAGCATTTGGGTTTACGCAGACTTATGGAGAAGCCCATGTTTACAAGAAAGTGAGTGGGAGCTCTGTAGCATTTCTCATATTATATGTAGATGACATACTTTTGATGGGAAATGATATAGAACTCTTGGACAACATTAAGGCCTACTTGAATAAGAGTTTTTCAATGAAGGACCTTGGAGAAGCTGCTTATATATTAGGCATCAAGATCTATAAAGATAGATCGAGACGCCTCATTGGTCTTTCACAAGGCACATACCTTGATAAGATATTGAAGAAGTTCAATATGGATCAGTCTAAGAAGGGGTTCTTACCTGTGTTACAAGGTGTGAAATTGTGCTCAGCTCAATGTCCGACCACGGCAGAAGATATAGAAGAGATGAGTGTCATCCCCTATGCCTCAGCCATAGGGTCTATTATGTATGTCATGCTGTGTACCAGACCTGATGTAAACCTTGCCGTAAGTTTGGTAGGAAGGTACCAAAGTAATCCCGGCAAGGAACACTAGACAGCGGTCAAGAATATCCTGAAGTACCTGAAAAGGACTAAGGAAATGTTTCTCGTTTATGGAGGTGACGAAGAGCTCGTCGTAAAGTGTTACATTGACGCTAGCTTCGACACAGATCTGGATGACTCAAAGTCACAAACTGGATATGTGTATATTTTGAATGGTGGGCAGTAAGCTGGTGCAGTTGCAAGCAGAGCGTCGTGGCGGGATCTACATGTGAAGCAGAGTACATGGCAGCCTCGGAGGCAGCGCATGAAGCAATTTGGGTGAAGGAGTTCATCACCGACCTAGGAGTCATACCCAATGCGTCGGGGCCGATCAATCTCTTCTGTGACAACACTGGAGCTATTTCTCTTGCCAAGGAGCCCAGGTTTCACAAGAAGACAAGGCACATCAAGCGTCGCTTCAACTCCATTCGTGAAAATGTTCAAGATGGAGACATAGATATTTGTAAAGTACATACAGACCTGAATGTAGCAGATCCGTTGACTAAACCTCTCCCTAGAGCAAAACATGATCAACACCAGAATTCCATGGGTGTTCGATTCATCACAATGTAACTAGATTATTGACTCTAGTGCAAGTGGGAGACTATAAGAAATATGCCCTAGAGGCAATATAAAAGCATTATTATTATATTTCCTTGTTCATGATAATTGTCTTTATTCATGCTATAATTGTGTTATCCGGAAATCGTAATACATGTGTGAATAATAGACAACAACATGTCCCTAGTAAGCCTCTAGTTGACTAGTGTAGGATCTAGAAGTAAATGTGTCTAGAGGGGGGTGATTAGACACTTAGTGCTAAAGTTGCAATTTTTAAGCTTTTTCGGTTTAAGTGGAGTTTAGGCACAATTTCAGCACACACAATACATATCAAGCAAGCATGCAAAGAGTATATGAGCAGCGGAATGTAAAGCATGCAACTTGCAAGAATGTAAAGGGAAGGGTTTGGAGAGATCAAACGCAATTGGAGACACGGATGTTTTTCCCGTGGTTGGGATAGGTGGTGCTATCCTACATCCACGTTGATGGAGACTTCAACCCACGAAGGGTAACGGTTGCGCGAGTCCACACAGGGCTCCACCCAAGGGCAACGGTTGCGTGAGTCCACACAGGGCTCCACCCACGAAGGGTCCATGAAGAAGCAACCACCCACAAAGGGTCCACGAAGAAGCAACCTTGCCTATCCCACCATGGCCATCGCCCACACAGGACTTGCCTCACTAGCGGTAGATCTTCACGAAGTAGGCGATCTCCTTGCCCTTACAAACTCCTTGGTTCAACTCCACAATCTTGTCGGAGGATCCCAAGTGACACCTAGCCAATCTAGGAGACACCACTCTCCAAGAAGTAACAAATGGTGTGTAGGTAATGAACCCCTTGCTCTTGTGCTTCAAATGATAGTCTCCCCAACACTCAACTCTCTCATAGGATTTGGATTTGGTGGAAAGAAGATTTGAGTGGAAAGCAACTTGGGAAGGCTAGAGATCAAGATTCATATGGTAGGAATGGAATGTCTTGGTCTCAACACATGAGTAGGTGGTTCTCTCTCAGAACATATGAGTTGGAATGGTGTGTGTGTTTTGATGGCTCTCTCATCGAATGAGAAGGAGGTGGAGGGGTATATATAGCCTCCACACAAAATCCAACCGTTACACAGTTTTCCAATCTCGGTGGGACCAAATCAATAAACTCGATCGGACCGAAAATGTAAACCTAGTGACCGTTAGAGATTTTCGGTGGGACTGACATGCAACTCGGTAGGACCGATTCGGTTAGGGTTTGGGCATAACGTAATCTCGGTGAGACCGATTACACAAACTCGGTGAGACCGAATTTGGTAATTAGCTAACCAGAGAGTTGGTCAGGCAAACTCGGTGGGACCGATTTGCTCTTTCGGTGAGACCGAGTGGAACTCGGTGAGACCGAAAAGTTACAAAGGGGAAACACTGAGTTTACATTGCAATCTCGGTGGGACCGATTGCATATCTCGGTGGGACCGAGAATATTGCAATGGGTAACAGAGAGTTTGCAAGCCCATCTCGGTGAGACCGAGATCCTTATCGGTAGAACCGAATTGCTAGGGTTTGGTAGTGGCTAATGACAAGTGAAACTCGGTGGCGCCGGGTAGGAAGAATCGGTAGGACCGAGTTTGGCTTAGGGTTTAGGTCATATGTGGATATGGGAAAGTAGTTGAGGATTTTGGAGCATATCATTAAGCACATGAAGCAAGAGGCTCATTACGCAACACCTCATCCCTCCTTAATAGTATTGGCTTTTCCTAAAGACTCAATGTGATCTTGGATCACTAAAATATAAAATGAAGAGTCTTGAGCTTGAAGCTTTAGCCAATCCCTTGTCCTTAGCATCTTGAAGGAGTTCCCACAACCTTTAGTCCATGCCACTCCATTGTTGAACTTATCTGAAACATGCTAGATAGAAGTGTTAGTCCAACAAGAGATATGTTGTCATCAATTATCAAAACCACCTAGGGAGCACTTGTGCTTTCAATCTCCCCCTTTTTGGTAATTGATGGCAACATACATCAAAGCTTTTGATAAAGGTATAAAGAACAGCAAGTAAAGCTTTGGAAGAACATGTAGCAAGCATAGGCTCCCCCTACATGTATGCACTCATGTAAATATGAAATATAGAGGCATGTGAGAGCATAAACATGACATAGTAGGCAAATGTGTTACATGTATCTTGGCCATATGCATTAGAGCAAAAGATTATCAAGAAAAATACCTTCATGCTCATGAGTCCTTCTTGTAAACAGTATGTACATAAGCAAGAACTCCTCATACTCATGATTTTGATGCATATACTTACCTTGTGGTCTCGAGTTGTCTTAGGATGGAATGAACCTGCACAAACAAGGTTAGATAACACAGGTACGTCCACTAGCCAGAGCAAACAAAAGAAACCACAAGAATACCAAGACTGGGATGACATGTAGAGAGTGAGTACAAGGTACCACATTGGATTCAACATGTCCCCAAGAATAAAGATATGCAATGAATTTGACTGATTTCTTTTCCTTAGGTGTCTTGCTCCCCCTGAATCTTACATGGGGTATTGGGAGAAGATAGGAAACAGAAAATCAGAGCTGAGTAGAACATGTCTTTCCCCCAAAAAGACATGTGGCATCTCTCCTCTTGAGCATCAAGCATTTGGGATCCGCGAGTGTTTTTTTTCTAGAAATCTCTCTCTCCCCCTTAACAACATCTGGGATCCTTGAGACTTTCTCTCCCCCTTAATACTTTCTTTCTTGTAGGTTTGGTCCTTGAGACTGATTCTCTCCCTTGATGTGACCTTGAGGTCTCTCTCCTACAAGCTTTGATGTGATCTCTCTCTCCCCCTTTGACATCAATTTCCAAGAAGGTTTTTTCTGGAATCCGCCAAATAGGTTTGGTCCTTGAGATTCAGCACAAAGCAGAGGATAAAATTGTGATGCTTGTGGAGGACAAGATTCATTGAGTGGAGCTGGATCAGAAGAAGTATAGAATGTGTGGCAAACTGTTTTTCCTGTTTTGAAATCGGTGGCACCGAGTGGCATGTTTCGGTAGTGCCGAAGAGATTCGGTTGAACCAAAAATGACAATTCGGTGAAACCGAGTTCATCACAGAGAAAAACACTTGTCACCTCAGCTCACTAGTCAAGTAAGAGCTCACAAAGATTTGCAATGAATTAGCTGAAAGATTTGCAAGGAATTTGATGCAGAATTATGCAGAGCAAAAATCAAAAAGAAAAGAGTGAAGGTTTCTAGATGAAGTTTTTTTTTGTGATTGAAAAAGAAAGAAACAAATATGCAAGGGAAAAATGCAATAACTCAGAAAAGAACACAAGAGAACTTCATCTAGAATTGGGCGGTGACATAGTCACCTATGTTAGAGTATATGGACTTAGGAGTCAAGTGAGAACACTTGATCATAGGTCATACTCATCGTTTAAGCTCAAAATGGGGTTACCATTTTTCGTTTAAGCATCTTGATGTATTCACATCTTGTTGAGTTGCTTTGACTCATGTCTTGGAGTAAAGCTTCTCTAAGATGGAATAACATACCGTGGGTGGTGGTGTGGTTCTTGCTCATGTAGTTGAACTTTTGTGGGTGCTCAAGATTGATGTAGCTCATCAAGAGTTGGGAGCACCACTTGGAGTTTGAGTTCATCTACCTACATGGGTTAGTTCTTGCAAGGAAGAGCACTTGTGTATCCAAAAATGACAATCATGAAGCTCAACATAGAATTTGTCAAAGGATATGCTTGAATGGTTTTGTGCTTCCTTGTCTTCAACCACCATTGTGTAGAGTCTTGGTGATGTAGAGATTGCTCAAGATGTGAGTGAGTCGCAATCTCATGGAATTAGATTCAACCAAGTACCTACATGGGTTAGACAACATGCAAGGTGCAAATATATCCAAGACTTAAGATAGTTATCATAAGAGATACATCATGGATTAGTCATAAGCTCATGTCTTGCATGTATCCAATGGAGTTTCTACTCCAAATTCGAAGCATCAATGATGTTCAATTCTCCTCTCAACCTGCAAAACACTTTCTCATCAAGCGGTTTAGTGAATATATTCGCCAATTGCTTATCGGTGCGAACATGCTTAAGATTGATGTCACCCTTAGCAACATGATCTCGAATGAAATGATGACGAACTTCAATATGCTTAGTTCGAGAATGTTGTACAGGATTATGACCAATTTTGATAGCACTTTCATTGTCACAAAGCAGTGGAACATGTTTCACATAAATCCCATAATCTTTAAGAGTTTGGGTCATCCAAAGTAATTGAGCACAACATGAACCAGCGGCAATGTATTCCGTTTCGGCGGTGGATAAGGATACCGAGTTTTGTTTCTTGGAAGACCAAGACACAAGAGATCTACCAAGAAATTGACAAGTACCCGAAGTGGACTTTCTATCAACCTTGTCTCCGGCATAATCTGAGTCGGAATAGCCAACAAGATCAAAAGAAGACCTCTTAGGATACCAAATGCCAAAATTTGGTGTATGGATTAATATCTCACTATCCTTTTCACAGCCTTAAGATGACAATCTTTAGGAGCAGCTTGATATCGTGCACACATGCACACACTTAGCATAATATCGGGACGTGAAGCACATAGGTATAACAATGAACCAATCATAGAGCGATAAACCTTTTGATCAACTGGTTCACCATCTTTGGTTAAATCATTATGTCCACTAGTAGGCATGGGTGTAGACATACCTTTGCATTCTTGCATATTGAACTTCTTGAATAAGTCCTTGGTGTACTTTGTTTGAGAGACAAATGTACCTTCCTTAGTTTGCTTGATTTGCAACCCAAGAAAGAATTTGAGTTCACTCATCATAGACATCTCAAACTTCTCTGACATTAGCTTTCCAAACTTTTCACTAAAGAGAGGGTTAGTTGAACCAAATATGATGTCGTCAACATAAATTTGGCATACAAATAATTCTCCATTAACCCTTTTAGTAAAAAGAGTAGAGTCAATTTTACCAATTTCAAAACCACTTGTAGTAAGGAACTTGGTCAAGCATTTATACCATGCTCTAGGAGCTTGTTTAAGACCATAAAGAGCTTTGTGAAGTTTTTAAACATGATTTGGTTTCTTAGGATTGACAAAGCCGGGAGGTTGTTTGACATAAACTTCCTCCTCTATTTCTCCATTTAGAAAAGCACTTTTAATGTCCATTTGGTACAAGGTGATATTATGGTGATTAGCATAGGCAAGTAAGATGCGAATGGACTCAAGTCTAGCAACGGGAGCATACGTCTCACCATAGTCCATACCTTCGACTTGTGTGTATCCTTGGGCGACGAGACGTGCTTTGTTGCGGACCACTTGTCCATCTTCATCTTGCTTGTTGCGAAACACCCATTTGGTACCAATGATGTTATGGTTGTTGTCGGGCTTCTCAACCAATGTCCAAACTTGGTTTCTCTCAAAATTATGTAGCTCTTCATGCATAGCGTTTATCCAATCCGGATCTTCCAATGCTTCTTCAACCTTCATTGGTCCAATGCTAGAGATGAATGAATAATTTTCACAAAAGTTAGCTAAACGAGTTTTTGAGCGAGTGATTCTCCCGGTTTGTATATCATTGAGGATTTGCTCGACGGGATGATCTTTGGCAATTCTTGCTCGAACTCGTGAGAGCTTTTGCTTGGGTCTTCGTCGAACATCTTCTTCATCTTGTTCTTCTTCTTGGCCTTCTTCATTGTTTACGTCGTCGTTCTCTTGTCGTGGTGGAGAAGGAGGTTGTTGATGTTCGTCTTGACGTATTTCCTCGTTTTCTTCATCTTGATGTGTCCCACTTGTGGATGCTTCCGTGTCGATTCTTGGTTCACCTTGTCGTGAAGTAGAAGCTTCCGCTTGGACGGATGAAGTACTCTCCTTCACCTCCGTTGGACGAATTTTGCCAATGGATAAGTCTCGAATTGCTTCTGAAGGGTCTTTGTCTCCTACATCAATTGGCAATTGCTCTACTTGCGAGCCATTAGATTCATCAAACTTCACATCTACCGTCTCTTCAACCTTTCGGGTGGAATTGTTGTAGACATGGTAAGTGTGAGAGTTTGATCCATAACCAAGTAGAAAACCTTCATGAGATTTAGGAGCAAACTTTGAACGACGATGCTTATCAAGAATGTAGCACTTTGAGCCGAATACTCGAAAGTATCCAACTTGAGGCTTGTTACCGGTGAGGAGCTCGTATGCCGTCTTGCCGAGTAGCTTGTGAAGATATAAGCGATTTGTTGCGTGACAAGCTGTCTCAACCGCTTCTGCCCAAAAGTGCTTTGGCATCTTGTATTCATCAAGCATCGTTCTTGCCATTTCGATGAGCGTCTGGTTCTTCCTCTCAACAACTCCATTTTGTTGAGGTGTGTACGTGGCCGAGAACTCGTGTGAAATCCCTTCTTCGTCAAGAAAGGTGTCCACATTTGCGTTCTTGAACTCCGTTCCGTTGTCGTTCCTAACCTTCTTGATCTTCACATCAAACTGATTTTGGGCCTTCCTAGCGAAGTTTCTGAAGATCTTCTGGACCTGCGACTTGTCATTAAGAAAGAACACCCACGTAAATCTTGAAAAATCATCAACTATAACTAGACCAAAAGAATTTCCACCAAGACTCTTGTAGGCATTGGGACCAAAAAGATCCATGTGAAGCAGCTCGAGTGGCGTCCTTGTGGTCATGATGTTCTTCACGGGATGTCTTCCTCCAACCTGTTTACCTGCTTGACAAGCACTGCAAAGTCTATCCTTATCAAATATGGCATCATTAACTCCAAGGATATGATTTCCTTTAATAAGCTTGTCAAGGTTTCTCATGCCAACGTGACCTAGTCGTCTATGCCACAACCAACCTTTTGAGGATTTAGCAACAAAGCAAGTTTTAGGTTGTGCCTTTTTAGAGAAATCGACAATGTAAAGATCACCTCTACGCATACCCGTAAAGACCATTTTATGATTGTCTCGACGAAATACTTGGCAATCTACCTCAATAAATAGGACATTCAAACCGAAATCAGCAAGTCTAGATACTGAAAGTAAGTTGTAGCCAAGAGATTCAACGAGCATGACATTTTGAATGGAACTATCATGTGAGATGACCACCTTACCAAGGCCAACCACTTTACGCTTAGAATTATCACCAAAGGTGACATATTTTTGAGGGCCGTTGTTTTCAGCAAGCTCACGAAACATCTCTTCATCTCCGGTCATATGATCAGTACATCCACTATCAAGAACCCATTCCTTTCCTCCTGATTCATATCCCCGAAGATTTGCCATAAGACCAAAATGTCTCATTGCATCGTCGAGATCGAAGTCACTATCATCATCATCATAATATTCATGTTCATCATGATCTTGTGATTCATCATTTCCTAGAGAGGGTAATTCATCAGACAAATGATCATCAAAGTGGTCACTTTTATGAATTCTTATAGCTTTGAGTATGATATCATTAATGATTCCAACATCTCCTTTAGCATGCTTAAGATTGGCAAGTTCAAGAAGACATTTACCAAAACTAGGATCACTAGAGTTCATCTTACTCAAGGCAATGGATTTATGGAGAATTTCATCCAAAGTTTTCAAGGAATGATTGGGAAACCTTTCCTCAAGAAATTTCCATATAGTATAGGCGCAATTTTGAGTAGGCAAACTAGCAATCAAATTTTTGGGCAATCCTCTAATGATGAGCTCAATAGTTCTAAGATTGCGAATCATGTCAATATCTTCATCTAGGGTAGGATGTAAGGGATCAATATGGGGTGCACAAGGGCTAGCAATATAGTTGTTCAAATGATATTAATGTAAGGGATCTAGAAGTAAATGTGTCTAGAGGGGGGTGATTAGACACTTAGTGCTAAAGTTGCAATTTTTAAGCTTTTTCGGTTTAAGTGGAGTTTAGGCACAATTTCAGCACACACAATACATATCAAGCAAGCATGCAAAGAGTATATGAGCAGAGGAATGTAAAGCATGCAACTTGCAAGAATGTAAAGGGAAGGGTTTGGAGAGATCAAACGCAATTGGAGACACGGATGTTTTTCCCGTGGTTCAGATAGGTGGTGCTATCCTACATCCACGTTGATGGAGACTTCAACCCACGAAGGGTAACGGTTGCCCGAGTCCACACAGGGCTCCACCCAAGGGCAACGGTTGCGTGAGTCCACACAAGGCTCCACCCATGAAGGGTCCACGAAGAAGCAACCACCCACAAAGGGTCCACGAAGAAGCAACCTTGCCTATCCCACCATGGCCATCGCCCACACAGGACTTGCCTCACTAGCGGTAGATCTTCACGAAGTAGGCGATCTCCTTGCCCTTACAAACTCCTTGGTTCAACTCCACAATCTTGTCGGAGGATCCCAAGTGACACCTAGCCAATCTAGGAGACACCACTCTCCAAGAAGTAACAAATGGTGTGTAGGTAATGAACCCCTTGCTCTTGTGCTTCAAATGATAGTCTCCCCAACACTCAACTCTCTCATAGGATTTGGATTTGGTGGAAAGAAGATTTGAGTGGAAAGCAACTTGGGAAGGCTAGAGATCAAGATTCATATGGTAGGAATGGAATGTCTTGGTCTCAACACATGAGTAGGTGGTTCTCTCTCAGAACATATGAGTTGGAATGGTGTGTGTGTTTTGATGGCTCTCTCATCGAATGAGAAGGAGGTGGAGGGGTATATATAGCCTCCACACAAAATCCAACCGTTACACAGTTTTCCAATCTCGGTGGGACCGAATCAATAAACTCGATCGGACCGAAAATGTAAACCTAGTGACCGTTAGAGATTTTCGGCGGGACTGACATGCAACTCGGTAGGACCGATTCGGTTAGGGTTTGGGCATAACGTAATCTCGGTGAGACCGATTACACAAACTCGGTGAGACCGAATTTGGTAATTAGCTAACCAGAGAGTTGGTCAGGCAAACTCGGTGGGACCGATTTGCTCTTTCGGTGAGACCGAGTGGAACTCGGTGAGACCGAAAAGTTACAAAGGGGAAACATTGAGTTTACATTGCAATCTCGGTGGGACCGACTGCATATCTCGGTGGGATCGAGAATATTGCAATGGGTAACAGAGAGTTTGCAAGCCCATCTCGGTGAGACCGAGATCCTTATCGGTAGAACCAAATTGCTAGGGTTTGGTAGTGGCTAATGACAAGTGAAACTCGGTGGCGCCGGGTAGGAAGAATCGGTAGGACCGAGTTTGGCTTAGGGTTTAGGTCATATGTGGATATGGGAAAGTAGTTGAGGATTTTGGAGCATATCATTAAGCACATGAAGCAAGAGGCTCATTATGCAACACCTCATCCCTCCTTAATAGTATTGGCTTTTCCTAAAGACTCAATGTAATCTTGGATCACTAAAATATAAAATGAAGAGTCTTGAGCTTGAAGCTTTAGCCAATCCCTTGTCCTTAGCATCTTGAAGGAGTTCCCACAACCTTTAGTCCATGCCACTCCATTGTTGAACTTATCTGAAACATGCTAGATAGAAGTGTTAGTCCAACAAGAGATATGTTGTCATCAATTATCAAAACCACCTAGGGAGCACTTGTGCTTTCAACTAGATCTTTGATCAACAGATAGTCATGGTTTCCTGACTATGGACATTGGATGTCATTGATGAAGAGATCACATCATTAGGAGAATGATGTGATGGACAAGACCCAATCCTAAACATAGCATAAGATCGTATAGTTCGTTTGCTAGAGTTTTCCAATGTCAAGTATCTTTTTCTTAGACCATGAGATCGTGTAACTCCCGGATACCGTAGGAGTGCTTTGGGAGTGCCAAACGTCACAACGTAACTGGGTGACTATAAAGGTATACTACGGGTATCTCCGAAAGTGTCTGTTGGGTTGACACGGATCAAGACTGGGATTTGTCACTCCGTATGACAGAGAGGTATCACTGAGCCCACTCGGTAATGCATCATCATTATGAGCTCAAAGTGACCAAGTGTCTGGTCACGGGATCATGCATTACGGTACGAGTAAAGTGACTTGCCGGTAACGAGATTGAACGAGGTATTGGGATACCGACGATCGAATCTCGGGCAAGTAACATACCGATTGACAAAGGGAATTGTATATGGGGTTGCTTGAATCCTCGACATCGTGGTTCATCCGATGAGATCATCGAGGAGCATGTGGGAGCCAACATGGGTATCCAGATCCCGCTGTTGGTTATTGACCGGAGAGCGATCTCGGTCATGTCTACATGTCTCCCGAACCCGTAGGGTCTACACACTTAAGGTTCGGTGACGCTAGGGTTGTAGGGATATGTATATGCAGTAACCCGAATGTTGTTCGGAGTCCCGGATGAGATCTCGGACGTCATGAGGAGTTCCGGAATGGTCCGAAGGTAAAGAATTATATATAGGAAGTGCTATTTCGGGCATCGGGACAAGTTTCGGGGTCACCGGTATTGTACCGGGACCACCGGAAGGGTCCCGGGGGTCCACCGGGTGGGGCCACCTGCCCCGGGGGGCCACATGGGCTGTAGGGGGTGCGCCTTGGCCTATATGGGCCAAGGGCACCAGCCCCAAGAGGCCCATGCGCCTAGGGTTCAAGGAAGGGAAGAGTCCCAAAGGGGGAAGGCACCTCCTAGGTGCCTTGGGGAGGAGGGAGTCCTCCCTTGGCCGCCGCCCCCTAGGAGATTGGATCTCCTAGGGCCGGCGCCCCCCTGGGCTCCCTATATATAGTGGGGGAAAGAGGGCCTTCAACACACGCCTTTGGTGCCTCCTTCTCCCTCTCCAACACATCCTCCTCCTCCATAGTGCTTGGCGAAGCCCTGCCGGAGTACTGCAGCTCCACCAACACCACGCCGTCGTGCTACTGTTGGAGCCATCTTCCTCAACCTCTCCTTCCCCCTTGCTGGATCAAGAAGAAGGAGACGTTACGCTGACCGTACGTGTGTTGAACGCGGAGGTGCCGTCCGTTCGGCGCTAGGATCTCCAGTGATTTGGATCACGTCGAGTACGCCTTCCTCATCCCCGTTCTTTGAACGCTTCCGCGCGTGATCTACAAAGGTATGTAGATGCAATCCGATCACTCATTGCTAGATGAACTCCTAGATGGTTCTTGGTGAAACCGTAGGAAAATTTTTGTTTTCTGCAACGTTCCCCAACATTGTAATGCTTGCAAGGCTTATGTGATGTGCATTACCGAGAGGGCCCAGAGATACCTCTCCGACAATCGGAGTGACAAATCCTAATCTCGAAATACGCCAACCCAACATCTACCTTTGGAGACAACTGTAGAGCACCTTTATAATCACCCATTTTACATTGTGACGTTTGGTTACACACAAAGTGTTCCTCCGGCAAACGGGAGTTGCATAATCTCATAGTCATAGGAACATGTATAAGTCATGAAGAAAGCAATAGCAACATACTAAACGATCGGGTGCTAAGCTAATGGAATGGGTCGTGTCAATCAGATCATTCATCTAATGATGTGATCTCGTTAATCAAATAACAATTCTTTATCCATGGTTAGGAAACATAACCATCTTTGATTAACGAGCTAGTCAAGTAGAGGCATACTAGTGACACTCTGTTTGTCTATGTATTCACACATGTATTATGTTTCCGGTTAATACAATTCTAGCATGAATAATAAACATTTATCATGATATAAGGAAATAAATAATAACTTTATTATTGCCTCTAGGGCATATTTCCTTCAACTCCATACTGATGGACTTTTGGAACCACTTGATTATGAATCACTTGGTACTTGCGAACCGTGCCTCATGGGCAAGATGACTAAAACACCGTTCTTCGGTACTATGGAGAGAGCAATAGATTTGTTGGAAATCATACATACAGATGTATGTGGTCCAATGAATGTTGAGGCTCGTGGCGGATATTGTTATTTTCTCACCTTCACAGATGACCTAAGCAGATATGGGTATATCTACTTAATGAAACATAAGTCTGAAACATTTGAAAAGTTCAAAGAATTTCAGAGTGAAGTTGAAAATCATTGTAACAAGAAAATAAAGTTTCTACGATCTGATCGTGGAGGAGAATATTTGAGTTACGAGTTTGGTGTACATTTGAAAAATTGTGGAATAGTTTCACAACTCACGCCACCCGGAACACCACAGCGTAATGGTGTGTCCGAACGTCGTAATTGTACTTTACTAGATATGGTGCGATCTATGATGTCTCTTACTGATTTACCGCTATCGTTTTGGGGATACGCTCTAGAGACAGCCGCATTCACGTTAAATAGGGCACCATCAAAATCCGTTGAGACGACGCCTTATGAACTGTGGTTTAGCAAGAAACCAAAGTTGTCGTTTCTGAAAGTTTGGGGCTGCGATGCTTATGTGAAAAAGCTTCAACCTGATAAGCTTGAACCCAAATCGGAGAAATGTGTCTTCATAGGATATCCAAAGGAAACTATTGGATACACCTTCTATCACAGATCCGAAGGCAAGACTTTTGTTGCTAAGTTCAGAAACTTTCTGGAGAAGGAGTTTCTCTCGAAAGAAGTGAGTGGGAGGAAAGTAGAACTTGACGAGGTAACTGTACCTGCTCCATTATTGGAAAGTAGTACATCACAGAAAGCTGTTTCAGTGACACCTACACCAGTTAGTGAGGAAGCTAATGATAATGATCATGAAACTTCAGATCAAGATAATACTGAACCTCGTAGATCAACCAGAGTGAGATCCACGCCAGAGTGGTACGGTAATCCTGTTCTGGAAGTCATGCTACTAGATCATGATGAACCTACGAACTATGAAGAAGCGATGGTGAGCCCAGATTCCGCAAAATGGCTTGAAGCCATGAAATCTGAGATGGGATCCATGTATGAAAACAAAGTATGGACTTTGGTTGACTTGCCCGCTGATCGGCAAGCAATTGAGAATAAATGGATCTTCAAGAAGAAGACTGACGCTGATGGTAATATTACTGTCTACAAAGCTCGACTTGTCGCAAAAGGTTTTCGACAAGTTCAAGGGATTGACTATGATGAGACCTTCTCACCCGTAGCGATGCTTAAGTCTGTCCGAATCATGTTAGCAATTGCCACATTTTATGATTATGAAATTTGGCAGATGGATGTCAAAACTGCATTCCTGAATGGATTTCTGGAAGAAGAGTTGTATATGATGCAACCAGAAGGTTTTGTCGATCCAAAGGGAGCTAACGAAGTGTGCAAGCTCCAGCGATCCATTTATGGACTGGTGCAAGCCTCTCGGAGTTGGAATAAACGCTTTGATAGTGTGATCAAAGCATTTGGGTTTATACAGACTTTCGGAGAAGCCTGTATTTACAAGAAAGTGAGTGGGAGCTCTGTAGCATTTCTGATATTATATGTGGATGACATATTACTGATTGGAAATGATATAGAATTTCTGGATAGCATAAAGGGATACTTGAATAAGAGTTTTCCAATGAAAAACCTCGGTGAAGCTGCTTACATATTAGGCATAAAGATCTATAGAGATAGATCAAGATGCTTAATTGGACTTCCACAAAGCACATACCTTGACAAGATTTTGAAAAAGTTCAAAATTGATCAAGCAAAGAAAGGGTTCTTGCCTGTGTTACAAGGTGTGAAGTTGAGTCAGACTCAATGCCCGACCACTTCAGAAGATAGAGAGAAAATGAAAGATGTTCCCTATGCCTCAGCCATAAGCTCTATCATGTATGCAATGCGGTGTACCAGACCTGATGTGTGCCTTGCTATAAGTTTAGCAGGGAGGTACCAAAGTAATCCAGGAGTGGATCACTGGACAGCGGTCAAGAACATCCTGAAATACCTGAAAAGGACTAAGGATATGTTTCTCGTATATGGAGGTGACAAAGAGCTCATTGTAAATGGTTACGTTGATGCAAGCTTTGACACTGATCCGGACGATTCTAAATCGCAAACCGGATACGTGTTTACATTAAACGGTGGAGCTGTCAGTTGGTGCAGTTCTAAACAAAGCGTCGTAGCGGGATCTACATGTGAAGCGGAGTACATAGCTGCTTCGGA
Source organism: Triticum aestivum (assembly GCF_018294505.1). Lineage (NCBI taxonomy): Eukaryota > Viridiplantae > Streptophyta > Magnoliopsida > Poales > Poaceae > Triticum > Triticum aestivum. The sequence continues at coordinate 17,322,280 of NC_057812.1, forward strand.
AGCAGCAAACGAAGGAGTCTGGATGAAGGAGTTCATATCCGATCTAGGTGTTATACCTAGTGCATCAGGTCCAATGAAAATCTTTTGTGACAATACTGGTGCAATTGCCTTGGCAAAGGAATCCAAATTTCACAAGAGAACCAAGCACATCAAGAGACGCTTCAATTCCATCCGGGATCTAGTCCAGGTGGGAGACATAGAGATTTGCAAGATACATACGGATCTGAATGTTGCAGACCCATTGACTAAGCCTCTTCCACGAGTAAAACATGATCAGCACCAAGGCTCCATGGGTGTTAGAATCATTACTGTGTAATCTAGATTATTGACTCTAGTGCAAGTGGGAGACTGAAGGAAATATGCCCTAGAGGCAATAATAAAGTTATTATTTATTTCCTTATATCATGATAAATGTTTATTATTCATGCTAGAATTGTATTAACCGGAAACATAATACATGTGTGAATACATAGACAAACAGAGTGTCACTAGTATGCCTCTACTTGACTAGCTCGTTAATCAAAGATGGTTATGTTTCCTGACCATGAACAAAGAGTTGTTATTTGATTAACGAGGTCACATCATTAGTTGAATGATCTGATTGACATGACCCATTCCACTAGCTTAGCACCCGATCGTTTAGTATGTTGTTGTTGCTTTCTTCAGGACTTATACATGTTCCTATGACTATGAGATTATGCAACTCCCGTTTGCCGGAGGAACACTTTGTGTGCAACCAAACGTCACAACGTAAATGGGTGATTATAAAGGTGCTCTACAGGTGTCTCCAAAGGTAGATGTTGGGTTGGCATATTTCGAGACTAGGATTTGTCACTCCGATTGTCGGAGAGGTATCTCTGGGCCCTCTCGGTAATGCACATCACATAAGCCTTGCAAGCATTACAACTAATGAGTTAGTTGTGAGATGATGTATTACGGAACGAGTAAAGAGACTTGCCGGTAACGATATTGAACTAGGTATTGGATACCGACAATCGAATCTCGGGCAAGTAACATATCGATGACAAAGGGAACAACGTATGTTGTTATGCGGTCTGACCGATAAAGATCTTCGTAGAATATGTAGGAGCCAATATGGGCATCCAGGTCCCGCTATTGGTTATTGACCGGAGATTTGTCTCAGTCATGTCTACATTGTTCTCGAACCGTAGGGTCCGCACGCTTAACGTTACGATGACAGTTATTATGAGTTTATGCATTTTGATGTACCGACGTTAGTTTGGAGTCCTGGATGTGATCATGGACATGACGAGGAGTCTCGAAATGGTCGAGACATAAAGACCGATATATTGGAAGCCTATATTTGGACATCGGAATTGTTCCGGGTGAAAATCAGCATTTTACCGAAGTACCGGGGGGTTACGGAACCCCCCCCCCC